>NW_002476320.1:31786-76251 GCF_000189635.1 Tetrahymena thermophila SB210 | reverse complement strand
TTTCCCTAA
Organism: Tetrahymena thermophila SB210; assembly: GCF_000189635.1. Classification (NCBI taxonomy): domain Eukaryota; phylum Ciliophora; class Oligohymenophorea; order Hymenostomatida; family Tetrahymenidae; genus Tetrahymena; species Tetrahymena thermophila. Next base: position 76,242 of record NW_002476320.1, on the reverse strand, counting down.
TTAATTATATATTTTTTCTTCTATATTTAAAAAGTCGCAATTAAATTGGTACGATGGGTACATCAGGCATAGGTTCAGCTTTAGCAAATTGCACTAATCTCTCAAATTTGGCACTTTACCTTAGGTAAAAAGAATTTATTTGCTTTGGATTGTTATATTTTTAATTATAAAAATTAATTTAAAACAAGAAAGCTCTTTAAATTATTTTAAAGCTTTTTATTTGATTTATTTTTTTTTATATTGTGCTTGCTTTTTTCTTCTTTCTTTTTTTAATTTAACTCATTTTTTATTTAAAATTATGCTTTTATTAGTAAATAATATTATTATTTCTTATTATTCTTGATTTTTTCTTTGTAATTAATGTTATATGTTTTCTTCAATATTTAACAAGTTGCAATTAAATTGGTGCAATTGGAGCATCAGCCTTAGGTTTTGCTTTAGCAAATTGCATTAATCTCTCAAATTTGACACTTGGCCTTGGGTAAAAAGAGTTTATTTATTTTAGATTGTGATATTTTTAATTATAAAAATTAATATAAAGAAATAAAATACTTTGAAATAACTTAATAGGTTTTTATTTGTTTTATCTTTCTTTTTCTTTTTATTTGTTTTTGCTTTTTTTTATTTTTCTTTTGTTAATTTAACTTATTTTTTATTTCACCTTTTGCTTTTATTATAAATTAACTAATCTTATTACTTTATATTTTTTCTTCATTTTTTCCTTCTAATTAACTATTAATAATATATTTTTTCTTCAATATTTAAAAAGGGAGAATTTAATTGGTGCAATCGGAGCATCAGATTTAGGTTCTGCTTTAGTTAATTGCATTAAACTCTCAAAGTTAAGAATTGATCTTTAGTAAAAATAGTTTATTTGTTTTGGACTGTGATATTTTTCAATATAACAATTAATTTAAAATAATTTAGCTCTTTTAATTTATTTGGTAGTTTTTATTTGATTTATTTTTCTTATTCTTTTTATTGTGCTTATTTAATTCTTCTTTCTTTGCTTAATTTAACTCATTATTTTATTTTCTCCTTTTACTTTTATTATGATTTTTTATTATTTAAATTTTTTTTTTCTAATTAACTAATTAACTATTTATTTTTTCTTCAATATTTAAAAAGTGATAATAAAATTGGTGCAATCGGTACATCAGGCTTAGGTTCTGCTTTAGCAAATTGCACTAATCTTTCTAATTTGACACTTAACCTTATGTAAAAAGGGTTTATTTGTTTTAGATTGTGATATTTTTAGTTAGAAAAATTAATTTAAAAGAAAAAAGTTTTTTTTAATTTATCTGATTTATTTTTGTTTTTCTTTTCTTTTTTCTTTGCTAATTTAATACATTTTTTTATTTTCAACTTTTGTTTTTATTATTAATTCTTTTATTTCTTAAAATTTTATATTCTTTACTTTATTTTTTCCTTCTAATTAGCTTATTAATTATATATTTTTTCTTCAATATTTAAAAAGTGGCAATTAAATTGGTGATGAAGGTACATCAGGTTTAGGTTGTACTTTATCAAATTACACTAATCTCTCAAATTTAACACTTTACCTACGGTAAAAACAGTTTATTTGATTTAAATTTTTTAATTGTTAATTTAATTCATTTTTTATTTTCACTTTGCTTTTATTATTAATTAATTATTCTTACTATTTAATGTTTTTTCTCATTTTTTCCTTCTAATCAACTAATTAATTATATATTTTTTAATAATATTTAAAAAGTCGCAATTAAATTGGTGCAATGGGTGCATCAAGCTTATCTTCTGTTTTAGCAAATTGCACTAATCTCTCAAATTTGAAACTTGAACTTGGGTAAAAACAGTTTATTTATTTTCGAATGTGATATTTATAGTTAAAAAATTAATTTAAAACAATAAAGCTCTTTTAATTTATTTGATAGCTTTTTATTTTATTTTTTTATTTTTTATTCTACTAATGTTTTTTTTAGTTATTAAAATTAAACATAATTTTTAATAACAAAAGAATGTATATATATTTAATTATTTTTAATAATTTATTCTAATTTATAATAAAGTTTAAACTAAATAAATGAATCATAATAATAATTGAAAGTAAAAAGCAAGTGTCTTAAATCAAAAAGATTAGTTGTCTTTGAAATAAAATTCAAATGATCAAAAAAGATGAATAAATATTAAATATTTGAAAAATAGAATGTAATATGTTTTATTGTCATGGTTTTAAATTTTTTAAAAAATAATCAGTCTCAAGACAGACAAAAAAATATTATTTATTTAAATCATTCAATTATTGAAATATTTTTATCTTTAAAACTGCAATATATAAACATTTTTTTATTTTAGCTCATTCTAATTTGATTATAAAAGGAATTGACTCTTTAAAAAAATTACCAATCTTCATGTCAATGTTTTAACTTACTTTCATACTATATTAACAAAATAGAAAAACTATGGGGTTGATATAATTCTCCATATCTTTTATATGGTATAAAAACACTGAGTGATTAATTTGATTTGAGATTATGAGAATTAAAAAACCATTTTATTTTCTCAAAAAGAATTATGAATCAAATAGATCATATAACTATTTAAAATATTGATAAATCTGTCTATATGATATTTATTATAAGAAAAAGTAATATATCCCTAAAATCAAATAAATTAAATAATTAATTACTGTTCATACCATCTTATCTTTTCAGATTCAATCAAAATTTTTATGCCAATTATTTATTATATCTTTTTATTAATTTTATGGATTTTTGATCAAAATAAATCTTATTAATTAATAAAAAACAAATCAGATAAATATAAAAAACTTAATGGATAATTTATAAATGTAAAGTAGTTAAGTGTTGCAAAACCTCTTAAACATTCTAGGAGCTACATAACATGTAGAAGCCAAAGATCAAAATGGTCTTAATTTTTAAATTACAAGTAAAAACTAGTGCATAGAAGTATAATTTGAAGGCTCTTTATAAACATACTTATTTAGCCAGACTGGTTTCTAACTGGAATATGAAAACCAATCTAATTTTGTTATTTTTAAAAACTCTTAATTATTTAGTCTCGCTACTATATTACATTATTTCTACATTAAACACATCACATAGCAAAGCCCAATTTAAAGTAAATCTGATTTTGTTAGTTTATGTAATCATTTTATGACAGCTTTGGGTCAAAATAGAGTTTTCAGCAATATCTATATCATATGGAGTTAGTGGAAGACCTATTGGAGCACTAATAATATAAGCTCTTACTGTTACTCAAATTGCTCTGGACAGTGCAACTAAAAAACATGCGCTGGTGGCTAATGTCTATACTATTTCCCAGCTAAAGAGTTAAATAATCCTTAATTACCTGAGTAAGAAAGGAATGATCCAAATAATAGATTTGATGACTAACTATTTTATTTAGCTAGTATTTTTGATAGCTTTATTAAAGAAGAAAAAAAATAATTTGATAATTTCTTCTTTTCCTTTCAGAATGTAGAAGTATCTATTTTTTTAAGAAATAATGAAAAAACACTTGACATAATCTAAGTGTAATTATTGTAAGGAAATGTTATTAAATTGAAATCATTATAGTAGCTCTATTCTATTGATAAGAATTAAATTAAATCAATAAGCATCCTTAGTTTAGATGAATAGTTTATTCCTAAAGGAGAACAATAAAGAAAATAGCTGTATGATTTCATATTAAGTTTGCAAAATTTAAATTCTTTAGAAATATAATTAGAAGCTGGAATTTATCATGTAAATGAAGAAAAAGTTTAAATTTCGAGAGCAGTAAAGTAATTTATCCCTGTTCCAAAAGAAGTAGTAGATAACTTTGTCTCTTTTTTATTGTAAATAAAGGTAGAAAAATTATCTTTAACACTTGATGAGTTTTGTTATGGAGCAGCTATAGATTTAAAACCAATATTTGATTGCCTTCCTAATATAAATCATAATCTAAAAACTCTACAAATATCAGTTGCTAGAAGAAGAATGCATGAAGCATAATAAATTCTTCAAACTCTATGTAAGTTATAATAACTTGAAGTTTTAAATCTCAGGATTAAATAATAGTGGGCTAGTTATCACTGTTCAACTGGTAAGATAGATGAGAATTTTTAGAAATGGGAAGATTAACTCAGGAATTCTATCAAAAATATTTAGTAATTATAAATAGATTGAATTAACTGAATAAACAAGCAATATATTACATTTATTATCATTTTTTTGAATCAATTTAAAACTTAAATATTTGATTAGATCAAGATAATATTTTTTTTTCTTCAGGATTTAATAATACATAAAAATCAAACTTTAATGTAATTAATATTAAGCTTTTATATATATATATATTTATGTATGTATGTAGATGTATATTTTCTATCATTTTGACAACTAACTATAAAACTTAAATAATTAAATATTGAAAATTAATAAATAAAAAAATTAATTTACAACAACTATATTAATTTATTATATTTTAAAATAGAAAACATATTGCTAAAAACAATAAACTATAGAGTAGATGCTGATATAGCTAAATTAATTATTTTGAATTTTTTTTATTTATTAATATTTATTAAAGTAATAATTTTAAGAAAACTTCTAGTTCTTATCCACTAATTAAACCTCTTATAAAATTATTTTATTTCAGCTATTTTAACAATATTTAAGAATTCTTTTATATTAAAGAATTAAAATAGATAGTATTAATTTAATTATTTTTAAAATTGAAAAATTAAATTTTATTATTCATTTATTTATTTATTATTTTAGGACTAATTTTTTTAAGAATTAAAAATGTATTTAATCTTATGAGTATTATTTCAAAGCAAGATTTCATGAAGTTTTTCTTTCTTGTTTTCAGTTTTTAGAAAATTGCTTTCATTAAAAGAGCCATTATTTATGGCTACATCATTTTTAAAGTTATATATATCATCGCTAGAGTCGCTAAAATTATCATTTATCTAATCATCATGTCCTTAGTATGAGTTATTATCATCTCCTTCAGAATGTATTTATTCATCTTTAAAGTTCTTTTGTATAATATTATTTTTCTTTTCTGACTTAACTAAGGAACTGACAGAAAGGGAATTTCTCAATTTTGACCTAACAACAGGTGTTAATCCATAAATGCAAGCATTTAATATACCTAAACTTCTTGCGAATAGGTGGTGTAATATTTAAATAAATTCAGGTATTTCTTAATTTGAAAATTCCATAATTGCAACAACTGATGCCCAAAAGCTTGTTATGATCAGAATATATGGATAAAGAAGCATTTTTTTCATGCTTTTTTGCTAAATCACAGGAACATTTTCCATATTTTTAATTGTTTGTGTTGTAAAACAATTTAATATTGTGATAACCAAAAAAGTCAGCCACAAAGGAGCATAATTAATTAATATTTTAAAAACTAAAGAATTTTTAGCACTGCTTTTGACCCAGCAATAATATGTGTCCTCTCCATATGTATCATTTATAAAAGGTCTATATTTTAGTTTTTAAAAAAATAATCGAGTTTGTAAATAAATTTCAAATAATTTTAAGACTATAAAATAATTGCTAAAAAATGAAATTGAACTTAGTTGGTCAAATTATCAAAAAAGCTACTCAATCAAATAATTGATAAGCTATATTTTGTATTATGGAAATCTATCTAAATATCTTATTCATTCAAAATAAAAAAGATTTCTGTTTACATTGATGAAACTAAAAGAGGTAAAAGGAATCCAATTATAAGGAAGATGTACTCCTTTTTTCTGAGGGTATCTACTTGCACTCTTTTTACCACTGTCAAAAAAATAACTACAGAAATCAATCCTGACCAAATAATTGATGATAAATCACCCCATGATTATAGCAATGATTAAGCTGTGCAAATAGGTGAATGTTCATATTCTCCAATTTTAGAATGCAATATATTTGGTGGTATTAAAAGCATTGCAACGTTAGAGAGTATATCGCTTAAACATAAATATACCACCATCTTCAAAGCAAAATTTCTGAGCTATTTTAGCATAACATAAGTTAAAACTACTATTAATCCACCTAAAATAGATAAGCATGACATTATAATTATAACAACGGCAACTGATGTGTAATACTCTTCTTCCAACATTTATTTAACTACTTAATTGCTTTTTATAAGAATGACTTTAAATATGCTTGATTATTAATTGTAAAGACTGCTAAATTGATTTTTAGAGAAGTATATTAACAGCTTAGTTAAACTTTGCCTAAATCTCTCCTATTAGTTTTTGATAATATCTTAGGACTTTAACTACAATATTATTATTAAATTCAGATATTGCTCTACTTATCCAAAATCTATTTAGTTAATTAATTAATTAAATGCCTAATAAAAGCATTTATCAAATAGAATTCTAATATTACATTCTCAATATCATAAATTTATTTAAAATACCAAATCAATATCAATAACAAACAAACCAAAAAAAATATAAAAAATAATATATTCTAATATTTCCTATATATTTACTTATCTAATTGAATGCTTTTAGCATAAATCAAAGCTGAAAATTTTCTATTTCAATCAAAATCTATCTAAAAAAATACAATGAATGCTGAATAAAATACATTCAAAAATATTCAAAATTCATTAATTACTAAAAATTATTTTTTATTGATAAAATTGATGATATTTTATTTACTTTAAATGCAATGTAAAAAACTTAAATCAAATAAAATTTTTTTGAACAATTCATTTAAAAATTCATATTTTTAGATATTTATTTATTTTTAGAAAATTGCTAATATTAAGATTTTAAATGTTAAAATTCACTAAAATATTCAGTCAATTATAAATTATTAACTATTTGATATGAAATTAAAATAATTGCTTCTGAAAATTAATTTAATATCAAAAGGAATTAACTATATAAGTAAAAATTTTTTTTGACTTGAAAGTTAATTAAACTTTTATAAATTAAAAGTGACTTTAGAGCATATTGAATTTTATAAATTTTTGTTTAATTAGTAGTTTTATATTTAAAAAAAGAAAATTATTAACTATTTTTAGTAGTAAAAATATTTTTTAATATTTGTTTTTACAAAAAATACTAACCAACAAGCTAACTAATTAATTATTTTTTATTGATAAATATTATTTAATTTTCTTATTTTATTTATTCCTTACATTTATTTAAAAAATTCTAGAATAGAAATACTTCTTATTTTAGTTTCTTTTTACTAAAAATAGTAATTTAATTAAAATATTATTTCTTTCAAACTGAATCATTGATGAAATCAAATAAATGCATTACTTTAAAAATAAAATTTGTTTTGTTTAAAAATTATCTATATTTTGATAAAAGTTTTAATGAATTTAATGAAAATAAGATTTATTTGATAAAAATTTTTCAACAAAAATAACAAAAAAAGATATCTAATCCAAATTCATACAAAATTAAGGGCTGTATTATTTCTACAACATATTTATATAAAAATATATTGTTTGCAATAAATTATTTTGAGCAAACATTCTTTTATTTTCTTCATGACAAATCAAATTTTCATGACAATTTTTCCTCTAGTATGCCCTTCAGAAATTTCAATTAAAGCTTGTTAGACTTCTTCTAATTTGATTTCTCTCTTCTCAATTTCAATTTATTTTTTATAGTATAATTCCAGCAATAGCTCTCCATATAGTCTGTAATCCTTCATGTGTTTAGGAGCTCCTAAGAATTGATATTAACCTAAAGCTACATTGTGCACTGTTTGACTGAAGGGATAAAGCTTAGGAGAGTAATCGCTTTCAAAAACTACAACTAGTTCTCCTCTAAATCCGAGACAATCTGAACCTCTTTGAGCAGACTCTTTTCCTACAAGGTCAATCCAAACATCTAATTAATCGCCTTCTAGTATTTCTTTGAGTCTAGCACACATGTCTTCAACATTATAGTCAATAGAGTGTGTAGCTCCTAGTTTCATTACATATTCAAAATTATTTTTAGAGCAAGAAGTTATGATCCTAATATTTTTCTTTTCGTGCTCATCGAAGTTATTCTCTCTCCAAAGTCTTAACAACTGCAATATAAAAGAACCTACACCACCAGCACCTGCTGTAACAAATATATTTCTTGTGTATCTATTAGAAATACTTTAAGGATCTTTGTGAATTGGTAACTTTAGTTTATTTTATACACAAGCTAGTGCTGTGAAACCTGCAGCTGGTAATGCTGCCAAGTCAGTGAAAATATGTTCTCCACGTGATTAGACAATTTTGTGAGACACCAAGTTAACGTGCCTAGAATCCACAACTTTATATTCACCAAAAGAACCAGTTTCATCTTTGAAGCCACCAAAAGAGAAAACAACAGTCTCATTCATTCTGAAGTGATTAGGATCAACTTTACCTCCAATCTTAACTACTATGCCTGAAAAGTCCTCTCCTAATGATCTAGGGAATTGTTAATCGAATGGTCCAGAACCCCAAATACATTGCTTGAAATCTATAGGATTTAATCCAGCTCCTCTTACCCTGACCAATATATCATGTTCACCTAAGTTTTAAGGAATTTCTCTTTCAATTAATTACAAATGTTCTATTCCATTTTCAAGTAAAGACCAAGCTCTGAAGGTTTTTGGTATTTCAGCCATCTTTTTTTGTGGTGGGTTGATGTGTTTATTTTTATTTTTTATTATTTTTGTTTTGCTTTTAATTATTATTTCTAAAGTACAGTTTCTGATCAATTTAAATTAATTTTTAATATCATATAGAAGATATGTAATTCTGAAAAATAAATTATCATAAATACGTAAAAAAAATAAAACAACTGCGAAAAGTTTACTTTTAATTAATTTGCTAAAACATTTTTTAAAGAGCTAATTTTATCCAACGAAAAGGAATGAACTTTTAGAATTAAAATTTTGAATTTTTTATGTACAGTTAAAGTAGTTTTTTCAAATTATTTACTAAGAGCTTCAAATAAAATTTTGTTCTTCTTAATTTTTTTCAGCTTATTTCAAACAAAATTAATATTTTATTCTTAAATAATAAGATAGATAAATGTTTGAAATCAGTAAATTATTTTATTCAAATAATTTGTTTTTTTAAAAAGAGTATGATAATCGAAATAATTAAGTCAAATTATTTGTAATAGAATATATTTTACTTTGAAAGTAAATGAATTCACTTATAAATATTAGGATTTAGGCTAATTAAGAAATAGTGTATGATAGAATAAATATAAATAAATAATTTAACAAGCAAGTCTTGGATTTATTTAAAAAATTTTTTGGTTATATTCGATATAAATTAAGTTCAATTAATTTGATTGAAAAAATGAATGGAGATTATTTCTAGAACTTTTATTGTTGGTTGTAATCAAGGTTAGTAAATTAATAATAAGAAATTATCTAATAAGCTTTATTATTAATTTTATTTAGAATATATCTAGAAGTAATCTAACTAAACTAATCTATTAATATAAAAGCCTAAATATTTTCTTTTCAAAAACATAGATAATTTTTGTATTTTCATATTAAAATAATATTTTAGCTTAATAATACTAATTCAAAATAATTTATATCTTAAATTAAATAACTCATAAGTAAAAACTATTTAGCCTGTGATTCTTTAAAAAAAATTAACAAGCTTACTTTTACTATAAATAACTTCAATAATAAAGTATTTATTTTAAAAATTTATAATATTATTTGAGGTAAATTTTTAATATTTCGTTATTAAAATAATTTTTAAAAGGAAAGATTGAGTTAAAAAATATTTTTATATGAATTTTTATAGTAAATTATAAATCTATACTAGATTCAAAATAAATTTATTTAACAACACCATTTTTTTAAAAATCACAATCAAAAATGATAATCTTTATATTTTAAATAAAATTATTTTTAAAATCAGTCAATTTCACTATAATTTTTTACTTTAGCTGCATTTTAAAGCTGTAAAAATAACTTGTGTAATTTTAAGCCTAGTAGTATTGTATTGCCTTTTAAAAATTTATATTAGATTATACTTCTATAATAATTTATTGATTCTAAAAATAGAAATTCAATTACAAATTCTATATTTATTATTTTTTTCTCAAATGTTAATTTTTGCATCAGATACCATAATAAATCTTGATATCTTATAATTTTTGTTATTATTTAGGTACTTTTTTATAAAAAAATGAAGGTCTTTTTTTTAAAAAAATAAAGAGATGATAAAATAAAAAAATCAGAATTTAGAGTATTTATTATAATAAATTAAGATGAATATCTACAAATTATTTAAAATATGCTATTTTACTTATTCACATTAAAAATAAAATCTTTTAGAAATTTTAAATTCTTTTTTGTTTTTTATAAATTTATTTTTTATTAAAATGATAAAATTAAATAGAAGTTAAAAATACTTTAAAATTCTAATTTAATTGCCATGAAATTATCTTTTAATTTGATTCATTTATCTTCAAAAATAAAAGGTAAAAATTTTGAATTATAAACTACCACTTTTAATCTACATTTAAGAAATGGAATTACATTCATAACTTTCTTAAAAATTAAATAATAAAATTATTTCAATTTTATGATATTATTTTAATTTTAGTCATTACATCTTTCATATTAAATCAAATTTTATAATAAAGACATTTTAATTTTTTTATGTTTCAGAGATAGATATTCTTGAAAATTGTAACAAAATTTGTTTTAATAACATATATTGGATTTACTTTCTGCATATTTCATAATAAAAGCTGAATTTTAATCAAAAATTTAATTTTAGCACTTTAAGTTTTAAAAAATCTAAAATGAAATAAAAATAAATGATTAGTCTGATTCAATCAATAAAGAAATAATTTTTCTATTAAAACAAATAAATTTAATACAAATTAAATTTTTAATTGTTATGATAATCATTAATAAATAGATTAATAGATTGACAATTATAATAGTAGCTTATTCTAAATTTTTAAATAAAATATATTTAAACATCTAGAATTTTCAATTAAAAATTGGATCGATTGAATAATTCAACTTTTACTTAAATTTATTTTAAATGAATGAAAGTTAATTGTCAATCACTTAATGTGTGAGTAAAGCTTTTAAAAAGCATTTTAAAATGGAAATAAATAATAATTAAAAATGTAAAGAGAAATTAATTTAGAATAAATTGAAAAAAAAAAAAATGGTAACACTTAAATCTAAAATAAAAAATGAGCTAGCTTTGAATCATTTAATTTATAAACTCTCTTAGAAGTCAAGAAAGTAAGTAAGCTAATGAGTTGGTAAGAAAATTGCCAACAAGGTTAAATCTTTAAAGTTGAAAAACTGTTAAATAAAGCAAGCATCTTTATATAAAAATTAGATAGATAGATAACTAACTCTACTCGTATTTAATAATTGAATTAGCTAAGTATATTTACAACTTCATTTTTAAAATTAAACATAAAATGAATCCTGATTAGCAGGCAAAGCAAGATAAGCAAGCAGCCTAATAGTAGAAGATGCAAAAGCAAGGAGCTAGTGTTGAATGCAAAGCTTCTGAATAGGGAGAACAGAATGAGTTAGGAGGCAAATAAATTTAAGATTTCTACATCACTAAGCAAAATTTAGGAAAAGGTGCGTTCGGTTCAGTTTTTATTGCGTATAGGTTGACAAAAGAAGGAAAGAAGAATGGCAAATTTGCTGCTAAAGTGATATAATTAACCACACTTAATGACAAAGAGATTATTTAACTAACTAGAGAAATAGAAATTCTAAAAACAATTCGTCATGATAATATTGTGAAAATGGAACATGTTACCAGAACAAAAAATAACTTGTATTTATTTTTAGAGTATATCAAAGATGGAGATTTAAGCAAATATCTTGAAAACAAGCGTCGTCTTTCATAAGAAGAAACTGTTTTCTTTTTTAGATAAATTGTTAATGGGTTTAAGGAGCTTTATAAACGCAATATCATTCATAGAGATATTAAGCCAGAAAACATTCTATTAGAAAAGAAGGAAAATCATAAAAGGCTTTTGATAAGCGATTTTGGATTCGCACGTGTAGTCAACTAAGATTAGATGAATAAGCAAATAGAGCAAACACCAGTTGGTAATTCATTTAACATTAAAATAAATTAAAAATCTTTGAAATTGTTTTCTACCATCATAAAAATGATAATTTGTTTAAAATTAAGTTAAATTTTGATCCAAAAAGAAAAGAAAATCGTTTATGAAATTGTGTTTAATTTATAGATAATAAAAACATTCAAGTCTGATAAAATTATTTTTTTAATCAGTTCATTAAAAAAGGAGCGAAAAATAGAAAAAATTAGTCAAATGATTTTAAAAATCAATTTTAAGCAAAATTCTAAAAAAAAAATATAAAAGGACTTAAAGTTAATTTAGTAAATGAATATATAAATATCTTATCAATTAATTTAGCAAATGGCAAAAAATTAAGTAAATTTTTATAAAAATCATAAAATAAGATAATCAATATCATTGATTATTTACGCAAATTTTATTTATTTATTTTTATTACTCTTTTCTTCATAAATTAAAAGGAATTTTTCTTAAATATAAATCTAGAATTCACAAATAATTTTTACATAAAAAAATAAAAAGTAATTACTTATTTTTATTCGCTTTTTAAGGCCAACAACAAAATTTTTAAAAATTAAATTGATTAAGAACTAAAATCAATTTAATTCCAGCTTAGATATAAAATGCCTTAATAGAATTAACAATATTTTTTTCACATATAAAAAAAATTTAAAAAGCAATTATATTTGGTTCAAGAATTTGAATATGTACAAAGGAAGGATTTGGAATTAATTTAATTTGTTAATGTTTTTTTAAATAATTTTATTTTGAGAATATTTTTCAAATTAAATATATTTATATCTCTAATCAATTTTTATTAAATAAATAGGTTCATTAAAGTATATGGCTCCTTAGATACTAGGAATAATTAACTTCTCTTGTAAATGTGATGTATGGTCTTTAGGAGTGATGATTTATGAATTACTTTATGGGTATCCACCTTGGATGGATGACACATATCAGCGTTTATTAAATAGAATTCTCAGCTAACCACTTACATTCCCAGAAAATGTTCAAATAATTCCAGAACTAAAAGAGCTATTGCGTAGAATGATGACAATTGATGAAGAGTAGAGAATATCTTGGGATGAAATTTTTCTTCATCCACTTATGAATGAAGAATATGAGTTCTACTCTAAATTTAAATAAACTGAATCTTACATTTAATCTTCAATGAAAGAAATTTATATTGAAGCAGATTTAAAACTTGCTCTTCAAGCATCTTTAACATAGACTTAAAATGATGTAAATCTAAAATTTATTGCTTTTTATAATTAAAAATATGCAATTACATTTATACTGCTAGCAATCACCCCATCTATTTTTTATGTAAATCTCATCTGAAAATATGGCTGATTTTTTTATTATAACATTTATTTTTGAGATTCTTGAAAACCTCAACATTTTTAACCAAATCTTTATTTTTCTTTTGTGTCATTAGTAAGAAAAATTAATATTTTTCTAAAGATAAATATAATTAATTCTTAACATCTTGTTAAAATTACTATTTATATAAAATAATAGGATTAGTTGTAGGATTTGAAGAAATAAGTATGTGAGTATCTCTCGTATTAGAGAAAATTGATGATTTTTTTGACATATTTAATAAATGAAATAATTAAATTTTAAACTTTTTCTTCTTTTGAGATATCCAAAGTTATTTATCATAAAACTTTGCTCCTGCTGTAAAAATAATAACAAATAATTAGAGAAGAAGTCCAGGCAATTTTGAATGCAGAGTAAATTACTTCTAATATAGAATTTTTATAATAGAGCTAATTAGAAAAATTAAAAGATTCTGAATGCTTTAAGTACTTTAGCTAGCTCAAATAAAAGGATGACGATAATGTGATGCCATTCTTTATATAAATGTTTACAAATTCAGCTAGATATTTAGATACTCATTAAGAGGAAGAGTTTGTAAAAATTCTTAAGTAAAAACTAAAATTAAAAGATGAGATTTTTACCCAAAATCACGAATCCATACTCTCTTAATTCATTGTTGGAGTTATGACTTCCATTAGCAAAAAACAAAATAAATACCATGAGATAATATAATGCCTCATTTGTTGCATAAATTGTAGAGAGTACCAAAAATAATTACTCTGGGATTAAAATGCTAAAAGTTAGAATTAATAGTTGTATTCAGTAATAAAAGCAATTAAAACTTCAGATTTGAAAGTTTTAGAGTAAAAAGCAAATGAGTATTTCCATTAGTTGTAGCCATGCGAAAATTCTCCATTAAGAGACTCATCTGAGTCATAGGGTACTGCTCAAGATAAAATAATTATGTCTTAAGAGCATAAAAATATTAGCATGCTTAACTCAAGTAACGGTAAATCTGATTTTAAAAAGTGAAAATTATTAAATTAAATGAGAAAGTCAGTCAGTATATCTAAATAAATAGTAATAATAATTTAAAAATAAATTTTATATGAATAATTAATTTAAAATAATATATTGCCTATAATGTAATTAAATTAATCAGAGTATTTTATTGTTTACTATCAGATTAATTGGTAAAATTGTATAATTAATTACAAAATGTTCATAAAATTATCAAATATTGTATTCTAATGTAAATAAATTTTATTACTTTCGCTTAGAATAATTTAAATATAATTCAAAGATAACTATTTTAAAAAAATTATCACAAGATAAACTTTAAAATATTTATTGTAATTAGAGATATTTAGAATTTCTTTAATTCAAAAAAATATATATATTTAGTTCAAACATAATTTTAGGCTCAATGTCAAGAAATTTATTTTGTGTATGGGTGTCAATTTATAGAATTTAGGGTAAATGCCATAAAATAAATAAATAATTGTCCAAATTTTTTTTAAGAATTATTTTTAAATGATTTTGAAAAGCAATTTAGTTTTTAGATTAAATGCTATTTTAACATAAAAATCTACTAAATTGAATTTATTTAATATACAAAAATTTTACAAGCAAGCTATAAATTAATGAAAGATTAAGTTAAGATATTTATATAATTTTAATGCTATTTATTTAATTTATCTATTTACCAAATTTTTATTTAACTTATTTATAAGTAAGTAAGTGGCTTGTGTTTGTGTTTTATGATATTTATTTATATTATGACTTATTTTTTTTATTTAATTATGTTTTTCTACATTTTTATTAAATATTAACAAATTTATTATAAGCATTTTTTGATTAACTTGCTCATTAAGAAGCTTTTTGAGGAGAAACTTGCACTGAATTTTGTTCTTAGATAGATTTTGATGGTGATTCAAATTTTTGTGAATATTGCTATTCTACATCTTTAGAATCTTTTTACTAGAATTAAGAACTGTGATACATTGAGAGAGATTTATCATGAGAACCAAATTTTGCTGATTTTTATTTGTCGTTATCTTAATCTTTAGCAAAACTTTCATTTGCTATTTTAAATTTGTTATTGAATTTTATATAAAGAAATATTAAAAAATTATAAACTTACATTATAATCTCTCAGGTGTTTTACTGTTACGATTTTATTAGTATGAATTATTTAGTTTTGTGTTGTTAGAAGAATTTTATTTTTTATAAGGTTGCTAGCTACTTTTAGGGTTATGGAAAGTACTGCTCGTCAATTACTATTAACTATTCTCTATTGAATGATTTTAAGTCTCTTCTGTTTTATGAACTCCAGATATGTTTATAGCTCTACCATTGTGATAGCTGTAGCTTTTCTTTGTTCTAACATTTTTTTCTTTTTTTAAATATATTTTAGATATTAGCTAATAGATTAAAACAATAATTTTTCTTTCATTAAAAATTAAAAAAATGAATTAATTTTAAGAGTTATTATTTAATATAAATTTCTTTAACATTTTAATTAATAGATTATCCTTATATTTAGTATGATTTTTGTTTACATTTAGTAGGATTTATTGGAGTTTTTTTCGATCTTTAATTTAGCAGGATAAATTTATTATTTTAATTCTACAGAATTTTTAAAAATCTTTAATAATCTAAATTTTGTCTAATTTTAATTATTTAACAGTTAATTATTTAACTTAGCGAAAATTTATCAAATTATTTAATTTTCATTGATTTTTTTGTGGTTTAACTTTTAATTTGGTTCTAAAACATTTAATAACATAAAGAATTTCTAAATAACTTGAAAAACATTTAATTAGATGTTAATTTTAAACATTTTAATAGCTTACAGGTGTTATTTAAAGGAGGTTAAATAGCAGTTTAACTTTAGTTTCTTTAAGAATGGATGTCTGGAGTCATGGACATATTGTTTCTTGTATGGTTAAAGCTAGACTTTTGTATATGGATAAATTAAAAATATATTAATTAGTACAAAAAAGCAGGTTCTAAGAATGCAAATATTTGAATTAAAGAATATTATTAAGTAAATTTTAATTACATTTCTCATCTCATGGTTATCTACTGGAGGGAACATAATTGACATTTCTTTATTATTGTACATTTAGCTCATAATATTTTATCTGACTTTAAGTACTGCTTTATTTTACCATTCATGTTTTGAAAGTCTACTCATTAGTTTTCTTTATTAATTGAATTCTTAATCTAACTTTTTCTTTTTAACCGTTGCATCTCTAAATTTTAAGTTAAAATAAAGTTAGTTAGTTTACAGCTAAAAATGAAAGAGTTGTTGACACAACCAACTTAAAACTAATTTATTACTACTACATAATTCTGTTAGCAATTCTCTCGTTTTCTGATTGAATATGTAATGCTTCTCTCTTTCTTGCATAAAAATTTTTATGATGTAACAAAGGATCATCGATATCATGTCTCTATTTATTAAAATTAGATAAAATTTGTATGAATTCAATCAGTTGTATAAGGCGGTAACATTTTATATCAAGATAATTCATAAAAAATTTAAGAATCTTTACCTTTACAACATAAGCTGTATTACTCCTTTATGAAATCTAGATTAATTTTGTTAATAGTCTGTTATTGTCTTTTTGAATGCTGCTTATTTTCACTAATATATTTTTAAAATAGCAAATTGCATTTTATTTGTTTTAGATGAGTTACAAATTTAGTTTAAAATATTACTCTACTCGTTATACTTGAGTCTCCTGTTCTATTTATTTATATCAAAAGTAAAAATACATTAATAAGTTGCTAACAAAGTAATTTTATTCTTATAATTATAATGACTAAAAATGTTTAAAGTGATAAATTTATTCAAATAATTACTTTTATTTCTTTAACGTTATCAATAACAACTTATTTTTAAGGTGATTTAACTACAATATGAGACTTTTCGTTACGAATGGCATTTAACTTGTTAATGTGCATTTCATACTGTCTATTTAAATTAACAAATTTATAAATTTATAGCATTTGCTATATTTCCAAAGAGAGCTGATTATTGATCTGCTTCTCATTTGAATAAATTAAAATCGCTCACTTTTCTCTCATATAAATGTCATTAATTTTTCCTGGATAAGCTATTGCTCCTGCTCTCATTGCCTTTTTCAATTTAAAATTTAACTTTTGATTCTTCTCCTTTTTTCGCTTCTTTTGCTTTTTATATTACTTTTTTATGATAATGAAATAGTTTACAGTAACCACTAGTTAAGAGCTAACAAAATAAATAAATAGTATTTATGTGATAGTTTATATTTATAATTATTACTAATTAATTGATTGATAAACTCTTTAGCCTTTTATTCTTTCTATTAATTGTTATCAAAATTAATAATCTTTTGCTCACTTCTTATTCGTTTGCAAACATTCGTGCATTTTGTTCTAACTATTTAATTAATAGTCATATTAGTGAAATCTAAATAATCATTCATTTCTTAATATTAACAGGATCAATAGATAGATATCAGCTTTACCAATCCTTTTTGTTTTATTCTTTATATCCTAATTTTTGAATACTAGCTAATAAATTTATTTAAGATACAATTTATTTTAGTCAAAATAATAATAAAATTTTATGAAATAGTTGGCTTTAATTTATTTGATATTAAAATTTATTCACTTTGCAAATTTAATATAAAATTATTTTCTAATTTAATTAAATAATTTTTTCATTTCTCAATAAAAAGAAATAAATAAAAATATTAATTTCTATTTTTTATTAAATAAATATTTTTATTTATTTTAATATTGCTAATGTAAATTAATATTTTTAAAATCATCACTTTATTTATTTTTCTTTAGACATTCAAATAAAGCTTATAAAATTTATGAAAAAATGAAGAAAAATATAATAAGAAAAAACATCATCAAAGTTTTGTAAATCTATTTATATTTTGAAAGTAATTTCAATTACAAATTTTGATTGTTTTTTAAGAAAAATATGATCTGTTTTGTAATATTATAGAAAAAGGACATACTATATATAAATATTAAGTTTGTTATATCTAAAATATTATAATTTTAAGTACAAGTTAATAGTTAAAAAAATTTTAATAAATATTTTTTTAATAAAAACAATTTGAGTTTAAAAAGTGTAATTCTGAGGTTTAAATTAGAATGAATAGTAAGGATAAAGACAATGTTAAGCAAGTAATAAATGATCTTTATGATCTAAATTGTGAGAGTCTTTAATTTGTCACAACGTGTTTAGAAAGCTTAAAAGTAATAAACATACTTTAGTAGGAAAATAATCGTCCTTCAATCTAGATTTCTTAAATTATTTAAAAACAGTTTGCAACAATTACTGAAAATGCTGACTTTATTCTAAAGCACTTAAAGGTTGAAAATTTTTTATTAAGTTAAAAAATAAAAGAAAAATCAAATGAATAAATGATGAAAAATAAATCAAATGAGTAAAAAAATGAGGCTTAAGGAAAAAAAGAAATACCAAAAATTCAGGTTATAAGAAAAAGATAGCCTAAGCAATGATAATAAAACTATAATTGAAAATTATTTTGTATTTATTATATTCTTTTTGAAAAAAATACTATTGTACTCTTATAAATTGTTTATTTTTCATATCAATGATTAATTGTAATTAGATTAATTACTTAATTAAGCTCAATATTCTTGCTTGCATCAAAGTTTTATTAACATTTCTAGTTCAAATTTATAATTATTTAAAATCTTTTAGTTTATGATTTGACAGACATGTTTTCCATATTGATATAATAGATTCTATTTATATGTTAATATTAAAAACATTTTCTAAAATTTGTTTGTAAATTTATCAAATAGCCTGATTTTAAGTGCTTTTTAGGAAGTAATTTAATTAAAATAATAGGTAGTTTTTGGAAATAATTTAATTATAATAATATAGGTAGGTTTATAATAAAAATTTTTTTTATATTAAATTTTTTTAAAATGGAAAAATGTGATTTTATTTTTTGTGCAAAATATCAAAAATTTTAACTCCGTTTATAATTCTTTAAAAGTAAATGTGCTTTTAAAATAACAATTGTGAAAATCTTATTATGATTTTGCTGAATTAAAAATAAAATAATAATTTGTTTTTAAAAATAAAATTATTGTTTTATTTTATCATACACAAATTTAATTACTAAAAAACTGTTCAAATGACTAATTTTTTTAATTTTGTTTTTAAATTTATTATAGATTTTATGCATGAATAGTTGAAATTAAAATCTAAAATTTCATCGTTACGAATTCAATTTTTTGTATGCGATATTTTTGAATTTAGCTATTTTAAATAAAAATTTAAAGATTAATTAGATTTGATTTGTAAATCAATCAAAGAAAGAAAGAAGTGAGTGAATATCGTAAATTTTTATACTAACTCTTTGAAAATAAAATAATCATTTATTTTATATTAATTTGCAAATATTCAGTGATTAATTATTTAAATACAAGGACTTTTAGGGTTAAAAGAACCATTTTGTTGAAAGACTTGCTAAGATTAAAAAAGGAGAAACTATATTTTAATTTATTAAAGGCTGATGGAAACAGATATAAACGTTCCTAAAACAAAGGGTGTCAATTTCATGTTTTAGAACATAAAGTTCCACATATATGTTTACATTTTAGTTAATGTGGGATAATGGATAATGCATAGTTAAGATCACTATTGCACAGCAGATGGCAAGTCCATGCGTAAATTAATGGAACATGGCTCAGTATGTATGATTATCATTAACGTACTAGGTTTATTCTATATTTGGTGTAGGGATTAGTTTGCTCGTTTAGAATTTTGGTTGATTTATGCTACCAATTTCTTTTGGTTTTTGATAGTGTTTTTTGATATAATTAGCGCAGTTACTTCTTAAAAAAGAGAGTGTATGGAAGTTATTATGTCTCAGAAGTCTTTTGCATTTTTAGGTCTTAAAAATTAAATTGAGTTGGTGATTTGCTTGTCATTTTAGATGGAATACGCTGCAAAATTTGTAAATATGGCTTCTAATTTACTCTTCCCTTATCTGCTTTTAAGTAGTGGCAAAGACCTTGGACTATGCCACGATAACGGCTCCATAATTATCTTTTCCATTTGTTTCTCTCATATCTTTATTAATATTTTAGCAGCAATTATGAACTCAGTTCTTATGTGCATGGGAAGAAAGGGAAGAAAATTATAATCATTCAGGTTCTTTATTTTAATAGCAGTAGTTAGCTTTCTTATAGTCTATGTAATAGTTTTCATTTCCTACAATCAAGTAAAACAAGAAAGGCAATGTGTTCCAATGGAATACACTTTAAGGGCATACATATAAATTTCTCCCATAGCAATTGCTTCTATGCTGACTATATTGCTTTCTGTCAAGTCTGATTTGGGTGGAGATGTTAGAGAAAAGGCATTAATTTAGCATTAAAAGCATGCAAACGACTAAGACTATATAATGGGAGTAACTTCCAAAATAGGAGGAGGAGCTTATGGAGTAGTTTCTCAAGCTAACCACACAGACAAATCTAAAGTAGCACAAATTAAGCAAGGTTTTGGTAGCTTGAAATAGTGAATATATCAATTAATTTCATCAAAAATAGGTATTTCAAAAATTTGAATGAGCAAGGACTCTTATATCTATCTATACATAATCTTTGTTCATATCGAAGAATTACTCAGCTTTTAATTGAAATCGATTTCATCTTAATAATTTAAAATTAAATATTTATTTGCATTTAACTTTATCTTTAAAATATTTGTATTTATATTTCCATTCATTATGAAAAGATATTATCACTTATTTTTCTAGCAAATTTTCTAATAACTTTTTAGTATTAATTAAGCCTTCTGATTTCAATATCAACTTTAAATTGATGATTTCAAATTAAAAGTTATAAATTTATTTTAATATTTCTATTTACATTAAATCAGAGTCTCAAAAACAAACTTTTAGAGATATCAAATTAGCATTCAGATAATTAATTAAATAAATAAATAAAATAATATTAAAACTGAATAAAAAAGAATATTTTAAAAATAAAATCTTTCTTATTAAGTATATAGAAAATAGCATATATATTTATAAATTTGTTAAAGTTTGCAATAGATGCTAGTTTTATCAGAATAATAACTATATAAATAGTAGTAGAGGATAAGTCTTTTTCTATTTTAGTAATTGATAGATAACTTAATTTAAATAGTTTCTATTTCTATATAATTTGTAATATCATTATTGTAAAAATAACACAAATTTATTTTATTTTAAAAGTGATTTGCCTTATATTAAAGATGATAAATAGCTCTGACAAAATAAAAAAACAATAAATAGTCCCTGATAGATAAATTGAAATTAGCAACGAAATACATCTTGAATTATTAGATCAATGCCATAAATCTACATTGTTTTAGACAGTAGTTAAAAACAGATATTTTATAAATGATGCATGTGATTGGGCTAATCACTTTACTGATGAAAGCTCATCAAAATAATTTATAAACTACTTCAAGCATCGCGAAAGTCAGGGAAAATAATTTTGTTATGCTATCATATAGGAAAATAAACTTATAGGCTGTGTCTCTATCATTTTAACCAAAGGGCAAGGAGAAATTGGATATTGGCTAGATAAAGATATGAATGGTAGAGGTTATGTGACTTAAAGTGCAAATGCTCTAATTAATTTGGGCTTCGCTAAATACAATTGTAAAGAAATTATATTAAAATGTCAGCAAGTGAATCTTAAAAGCTCTAACGTTGCTTTAAGGCTAGGCTTTAAATTTAATAAAACTTTTGAAGAAACTCTTAACGTAAATGGAAAAGATTGGGTTATAGATGAGTACATATTAACCGAAGATTAATTTATTAATTAAAATTAACATAAATAATAAAGCAAATCAACATCTGAGTGATAGATAGATTCTCCTTATATATAAAAAATTAATCAAGGCTAAACAGATTTTTCATCTTTTTTAGAGTCACTTAACAAATAGTTTACCTTCAAAAAAAATCAATTTAATTCAGTAAATATTTTAATTATAAAGTTTTATCTCTGTAATTAATGTATAAAAGTATTTTGATATTAATTATTTATTTATTTATTTTCTTGTTTTAAAATTAAACAGAATAAATTTTCAAGTAATATTAGAGATGAAAAATTTCTTATTTTTTCAATTTAATTTAAACTTTTTCAAAATTTTTATTTTAATTAATTTCAACAATAATAAAAACTATTAAAGATATATTTTTATTATAAAATGATTTGTAATTTCTTACCTAATAATTTGTTGAGTTTTTTAAAACTTGTTATTTATCTGATATTGTGAATCATAATAAAAAAATGGTAGATTCAAATATTAAAAATTTAAGTATGCTAGATATCTATAATGCATTTTTTTTAAATTAGAGCCAATTTATCAGAACTATTAATGTTCTAGCTTAAGATTTAAAAATTTTTTCTTAATTTTGGGGGTTAATATAATTTAGGGTGAATTAATGAGAACTTACAATTTTTAACTTTTTTAAATTTACTTTTATAGTCTTGAAAAGGATAAATGGAAGTAAAGTTGAAAATTTTTAAAATTTTAATTCATTGAAATGCTAAATCAAATGAAAAATAGGTATGGTTTATTGGCGAAGATGGAGAAATTTTTTGTGAAAAATTGGCTAAATTTGGAATTGTTTTATATTATTAACTAGAAAATAGATAATTTTTTCTATTTTAGCCTGAATTAACAAAAGAATTCATATTTTTTGAATTTAATTAGTTAATTAAGTTAAATTTTTTCAAAAATTTATTTTATTTAGTAGAATTACATTTTTTATCAATTTACGGACTTAATAAAATGAAAAATTTATTTTAGTTGATATTTTAATAACTAAAAAAATAATAAATTTAATTTAACTTAAATAATAAACTGTTGACTTTTAGCTTTAGTTTTAAAAATTTATAAGAAAAAAATAACTTCAAATTAATTCTGCTTCACATTTCTTTTTACTGCAAAGTGATAAAAATTAAATATTTTTTAAATAAAAAAATTGAAAAAAAAATTCAATTAAATTAAAATTATTTTGTTTAAATATTAATTGGAATATTATTTAATTTCATATTTATAATAAAATAATTTTTTCAAGTTACAAATTGGCATGTTTCTTTAAAATTAAAAATGTTAATCACATTTGTAAAATGTTTGCTTGGTTTTTTATATATTTACTATTCAAATAAGCGTTTATTTGACTGTATTTATTTTTTTATGTTGATGAGTTAATTTGATTAAAAATGTATTGAAAGTAAATACAATATGAAATAAATTTTATATTATTGCTGATATACTTGCATTAATAAACAAGCTAATTTTCCTAAAAAGGTAAAGAATATTACATAAAGATTTCAAAATAGAATAAAAATTGATAGGAGACAATAATGATTTATTTATTTATATATATATATATGCTTATAATGTAAAATTAATTTGCTTTAAATAAAGTTTTATGCATTCACTTCATTTTTATTATTTGTTTTCGTATTCCTTTTAAGCTTTTCTAATTTCATCTATAATCTATTCGCATATGTATTTCTTTTCAATATCATTTCTATTTCTATCAGGATGGAATGTTTTAAATACCTTCCTAATTGCAGACTATTTTTAAAACAAATATTCACTCCGATTCAATTAATTTTTCAATTTATTTAATTTACCTTCAAGCTATCTTCTGTTGAGAGATCAAAAAAGGAAACAGGGGTCCAGTTAGCTCCTGGCCACAAAATATTTTATAGTGTTGATAACAAAGTTCTAATGTCTTTTCTGGTTCCATTTTACTCTTTCCAACTCTAAATTTTAACAATATCAATTTAATTTTTTTGAGACCTTTTAGTATATTTTTATATTTACTTTAATTTTGCCTTCAAGTCTATCCTGTGCAGATCTCTTATCTACTTGCTCTTAAGCCTTTCTTCTTTCTTCTTCTTCATATTCCCTTTTCTATAATTTTTTTTTTAATTAGGCTTTTCTTTTTAGTTCATTAATTATTTCAAGTTACTCTTTCTTCTTATTCTTCTTAGAGGATTTACTCTTTAACTTTAATAAGCTTTTCGCGATTTATTTCACCATTTATTATGTATTCGTTCTTTCTGCTTTCAAGTTTTCTTTCAGATTCAGAGATTGGGCCTTTTTAATGATGAATAAGATCTTCATGTTAAACGTGTCTATAACCATCATCTTATGGGAAAATGTCAATATTATTGATTGAAGTGGTATTATGTTCAGAGGAGTTCTTTCCAGCGCCAGATGAGGGAGCCTCTTCATCGTTTCCTTCTATTAAGTCTACAACTGCAGGAGGAATTTTCTGAGGTTGTACTGTCACCTTTTTAGACAAAAATGAAAGAAATTAGATAATGATAAAAACTTAAAGTCAATAAGAAGCATTTACTTAAGGAGCAGGAGCAACGTAGTCATCATATTCATCATCAAAATGATTCTTAATAACAGGAATTTTATTTTAAGCCTTTTCTTATCTTTGCTGCGAATCATCTAAATTATTGGAGGATTTCTACTTAAATTAGCTCTATTTTGATGTATCTTTATAATCACTATCTAAAGCCTTTGCTGATCCCATGTGTTTCTAGTGTACAAGATCAGGATCAGAGCTAGAATGATGAATATTTGTTGAACTGCCTGTTACTCGTTTTACCTTCTGTGCATTTTCTATAGGAGGAGTCTAATTTTTTAACTCTTAGGCTGGTTGGCTTCGTAAAGATCCTTTTTGCTTAATTTTGAGTATTTTTTACTTATTATAAATCTTAGAATCTCCATCCTTCGTCAACTACAAAATTTTCACATATACTGCATTGTTAATTATAGGTGCCCTCGCTTCTAAATTCTAAGGATCTATCCATGCAAAACTGATTAAAAATAAGTTTTATTGATTTGTTAACTAATTACTATTCAAAGATAATATAAAAAAGTAATGGCATACATTTTAGGTTCTGTTTCATTGCATTAAATCTTAAACCTTATGTGGTAATTTCCACTTTATAAGTCTATGGGGAATTCATTTATTATGTGCCTCAGCTTTAAGACCTTAATGTGTTAATTTTTAATTTTGAAAGAACTTTAATGCTAAATTAATCATTTGAAGATGTAATAATTACTTCATCTCCTTGCACTTAATCGTTAAAATTCAACGAAAATACGTTTGTAGAGCTATCTTTGTCATTCTATTAATTAATTATATACACATATGAATATTTTAACTGCATATCATCTCTAATTTCTTTAAATTATTTACTTAAATAGAATAAAATATAGGGTAGTTCGGCATTTATCTATTTTCCTTTTATATAAAATTGTATGGTAATATTTTTATTTTTGATCAATTAATTATTTAATATATAAATTATGCATCTTAATTTTGCGTGTTGTTTTCATATATTAAAAAACAATATTTTTTAAAAGCATATGCAATCAGAAATTATTAATTACTAATAAAATAAATGACTTTTTTAATTTATCTCATCATCATTAGCACACTTTAAATTTTTTTAAAAAGCTTTAAAATATCATTTTTATTAATAGTTTAATATTATTTTTCAGTCAAATCAAATATTTATTTAAATTTACAAAATATTATAAACTTTCTTGTAAAAATCAAATAATCTTAATTTATATTTTTTTGCTTGCATGTCTTGCATAATAAAATTATGATAAATTATTTCTAAATACATGCAAATTTTAATAAAAATCAAAAATCTAATTTCATAATTGTGTGTGTTGTTTTCATATATTAAAAAGCAATATTTTAAATCAATATAACCAGAAATTACAAATTGCTAATAATATAAATTACTAATTTGATTAATTACATCATCTTATGCAACTTTTCAAATACTTTAATAAAACAATCCCCCCCAAATATCTATATCTAGTGGTTTTCATAAATTTATTGAAAAATAAATCTTTCGGTATCTCTTAGGCATGTCCAATTTATTTTTAACACCCAATATTTTAAATATAAAGATGTTAAAAAAGTGTAAAAGTTCTTAATAAATAAATTACAACACTCTAAAAAGAAAACATAAATTTATGAAGAAGGATAAAAATATTTTAAAATGAATTTATAAATTGTAAAATCAGATTAATAGTCCAAAAATAGCAAATAAGATTGTAAATGCAATTTTAACAGCATTACTAGAACCAGAAGTGCAAATAAATGAGTTTGAGGCAGAAGCAGTTTGACCAGAAGGGCAAGAAGCAGCGCATGTTGACCCAGAAAATTATGAACCAGCAGGAACAGCGGAATCATTCTAACCATTGCAAGAATTGCATACCCAACCATTCAAATTTGCAGCATTAGAGGTGGTAGTTGAAGAACAGTCTGTAATTTTGCAGACATTACCTGAAACATAAGTAAATAATCCTTAAATTGTAGCATTAGCTCCACATCCTGTACAATCTTTTCCGTTAGTTGAGCAAGCAACATTATTACCAGCAACAGCAGGTTTCTAACAAATTTACATGGCGTTAACAGTAGCAGGTGCTGTGCAAGAAGCTGCACAGCTAGAACCTGAATAAACACTTCCTGGAGCTACCATACTACTAGCAATTCCATTGCAAGAATTACACATCCAACCATTTTATTTTGTTGCAGGAACAGTTGCTGAGCAATCAGCAAACATGCAGTAATTATGTCCTGAAATTAAAATGAATAAATTCTAAGCACCACTAACATCAGTAGCACCAGCACCACATCCAGTGCAATCAGTTCCAGTAGTTGAGCAATTAACTGCCCTACCAAGAACAGTTTAAGCATAAGTATTAGATACGAAACAAAGTACCACTAAAGTAATAGCAAACAATTTATTCATTTTGATAATTTTTATTTATTTATCAATTTATTTAATTAAAAATTAATTAGAAAAATTTTATGTTAACAATTTTTATAGGGATAATTGTTATGAGAAAGAAAAACCAAAAATTTAATAGTCAATTTCAATAATGTTAAGCAATTCAATAATTTTACTATATTCGAGTGATGTTTTTCCATTCATTATAATTTTTATACAATACTAATTAGAGTAAAATGCCTATTTAATTTACAAAAGGCGAAATGTAATATATCTTAATAACATAATAAATACAGCTAAATAAGCTTAAAACAGCTTTATTTTTGAGTTTTTAGAAAGCTTTAAATTCGCAAAATGTAAAATTTGAAATAATAGATACCGTATATTCTTATAATATGTCATTTTTTTTGAAAAAAATAAATTTTGAAAATTTTTTCGAAATCTTTGAAATGTCTTATTATGATATTTTTTTACAGTGGGACATTAATTTTTAGATGACCTATATATTATATTAATCAGTGGTAGGTAAAAAAGCTAATTGGAAGTAATTAAGAAGATATTGTTAAAATATAAAGCTTTGATTTTTTACATCTTATTTTATCATAATAAAGTTATAAATAATTTTAGTTAAATGGAAATAGTATTCAATTAACCATTTTTGTAAATAATAGTATGTAATTATTTTCATAAAATTAATTTATTTTTATATTCAGCAACAAAAAAAAATTTTGCAAAAAGGATATTTACTGAATGAAATAAAATAAGATAAATTAAATTAATCAATTTATTTATTTATTGCTTGAATTTAAAAAAAGTAAATCGAACAAATTAAGAAGATTGATTTTGTTAAAATATAAAGTATTGATATTTTTACATCTTACTTTTTAATAATAAAATGATAAATAATTATAGTTAATAGTAAGTAGTATTCAATTAACAATTTTTGTAAAAAATAGCATGTAATTATTTTCATAAAATTAATTTATTTTTATATTCAGCAACAAAAAATTTTTTTTGTAATGTAGATATTATGAATGAAATTAAATGATGTAAGTAAGATAAATTAAATTAATCAGTTTGTTAATTTTAACTCGTAGAAAATATCTATGCAAATATTAAATTAAAATCAATAAATTAGGCAATCATAAATAGTAAAAATGTAATTTTATCACGACTAAGTATTATGTTTAATCAATATTAATCTATTTATATATTTTTTTTAAAAGATATTTGATATATTAAATATAAATATAAGTTGAGAAAAGTATTACCACAAAATAAAAAATTTAGGTCGATAGTTAAATTAATTTTATTTACAGATTGCTTGCAATATGGAAAATCTGTTATTTATTGTAAAACTTATTTAAAATAATTTTAGAAAACTTAGCTTTTTCAGTATAATTATAAAAATGAAATTGGATAATATCTAAAAAGAGGATTTTAATACCTCTAAGGTAGGATTTTTAAGTAGTATCTAATTTTTTTAAGATGAAATAAAAATATCAAAAGAAGGTAAATTTTTTGAGCAAATCAATAATTTTATTAAATAAAGAAAATTTGAAAATAAATATGAATCATCATTTATTATCATGTGTAAAAAATCAACATCAAGATATTAAGATTCTGTAATAAAAGGTAATTAATGTAAGAAATTCTAAAAAATTAATTTGAAAAAATTTAAGCTTTCACTTTTTTTGCCAAAGAATTCAAAATAAAAAATATTTATAAACTAAATATAGTTTTATTTATTCAAAGAGCATATTCTAATTTTATAGTAACTTGCTGCTTCATAGTGAGTAAAATAAATACCACTAATTAAGAGAATATTTCTTTTTTTCCAAAAAGATATTGCTAATCCTGTATAATTAAAATATCGCCAGCTGTTAAGGTGTACTTATGCAATTATTAAATTAAAATCAATAAATTAGGCAATCATAAATAGTAAAAATGTAATTTTATCATGACTAACTATTATGTTTAATCAATATTAATCTATTTATATATTTTTTTTAAAGGATATTTGATATATTAAATGTAAATATAAGTAGAGAAAAGTATTGCCACAAAATAAAAAATTTTAGGCCGATAATTAAATTAATTTTATTTACAGATTGCTGCAATAAGGAAAATATGTTATTTAGATTGTAAAACTTAATTAAAATAATTTTAGAAAACTTAGCTTTTTCAGTATAATTATAAAAGGAAATTGGATAATATCTAAAAAGAGGATTTTAATACCTCTAAGGTAGTATTTTTAAGTAGTATCTAATTTTTTAAGATGAAATAAAAATATCAAAAGAAGAAAAATTTTTTGAGCAAATCAATAATTTTATTAAAGAAAATTTGAAAATAAATAAGAATCATCATTTATTATCATAAGTAAAAATTTAACATTAAGATATTAAGATGCTGAAATAAATGTAAGTAATTCTAAAAAATTCATTTGAAAAATTTAAGCTTTCACTTTTTTTGCCAAAGAATTCAAAATAATTATTTTAATAAAAGAATTTATTTTTCTAAATTGTTTTTTATTAATAAATCTATTAACAAAAAATAAAAAATATTTATAAACTAAATATTATTTTATTTATTCAAAGACCACGAAAAGAGAGAATATTTCTTTTTTTCCAATACTGTAATGATCCAGACCTTGTCCCTCGTTATTCGGGAGAAACGAACGAGTTTTTAAAAATAAAATAAATTTTGAAAATTTTTTTTCGGTATCTCCTAGGCATGTCCAATTTTTTTTGAACACCCAATATTTTAAATATAAAGATGTTAAAAAAGTGAAAAAGTTCTTAATAAATAAATTACAACGCTCTAAAAAGAACACATAAATTTATGAAGAAAATCAAAATACATTTTAAAATGAATTTATTAATTCTAAAATCAGATTAATAATCCAAAAATAGCAAATAATATTGTAAATGCAATTTTAACAGCAGCAGTGCAAGTAAATGAGTTTGAGACAGAAGCAGTTTGGCCAGAAGGGCAAGAAGCAGCGCAGGTTGATCCAGAAAATTATTAACCAGCAGGAACAGCGGAACCAGTCTAACCATTGCAAGAATTACATACCCAACCATTCAAATTAGCAGCATTAGAGGTGGTAGTTGAAGAGCAGTCTGTAATTTTGCAGACATTACCTGAAACATAAGTAAATAATCCTTAAATTGTAGAATTAGCTCCACATCCTGTACAATCTGTTCCGTTAGTTGAGCAAGCAACATTATTACCAGCAACAGCAGGTTTCTAACAAATGAAGGCTGCGTTAGCAATAGTAGGTGGTGTGCAAGAAGCTGCACAACTAGAACCTGAATAAACATTTCCTGGAGGTATCATACTACTAGCAATTCCATT
This sequence comes from Tetrahymena thermophila SB210, assembly GCF_000189635.1. Lineage (NCBI taxonomy): Eukaryota > Ciliophora > Oligohymenophorea > Hymenostomatida > Tetrahymenidae > Tetrahymena > Tetrahymena thermophila. The sequence continues at coordinate 45,674 of NW_002476320.1, read as the reverse complement.
GCAAGAAATGCACATCCAACCATTTTATTTTGTTGCAGGAACAGTTGCTGAGCAATCAATAAACATGCAGGATTTAGTTCCTGAATTAAAAGTGAATAAATTCTAAGCACCAATAACATCAGTAGCACCAGTACCGCATCCAGTGCAATCTTTTTCGTTACTTGAGCAATTAACTGCCCTACCAAGAACAGTTTAAGCATAAGTATTAGATATGAAGCAAAGTACCACTAAAGTAATAGCAAACAATTTATTCATTTTAATATTTTTTATTTATTTATTTATCAATTTATTTAATAAAAAATTAATTATGAAAAATTTTTATTTTAACAATTTTTATAGGGATAATTGCTATGAAAAAGAAAAACTAAAATTAAATATTCAATTTCAATAACGTTAAGCAATTCAATAATTTTACTTAATTCGAGAATTGCTGTTCCATTCATTTTATTACGATACTAATAACTTAATAATATTAATCAACAATAGATGATTCAATTTTTAAAATTTTGAAAAATATTTTATTGAAAATGAAGAAATACATATTTTTAAGTCAATAATCCTGCTTTAAGTAAGCTTAAAAGAAAATAATTTTCAAAAAAAAAAATCTCTACTGATAAAATCTTAAGAAGATAGTTTTAATTATTATTTTTATATTTACTGATTTATTAATTTTTATATTAACAGATAAAACAAAATCAAAATATATTTAAAAATAATTTTGTTAAACTCAATTTAAACAATCTATAAAATAATTTCACTTTTTTAAAAAAAAATCTTTTTTTTTAATATCCCATTATTTTCCATATGTTTTTAAATTACATATCTTTGAAATATCTAATTAGCATATTTTTTTACTGTGGGATATCAATTTTCAGATGGTGGTAGGTAAAAAAGTAATTAAGTAGATTGATTGTGAAAATTTAAAGTATTTTTATCTTTACATCTTATTTCATAATAATAGAGTTATAAATAATTTAAGTTAATAGTAATTAGTATTCAATTAACCATTTTTGTAAATAATAGTGTGTAATTATTTTCATAAAATTAATTTATTTTTATATTTAGCAACAAAAAAAATTTGCAATGTGGATATTTACTGAAATAAATTAAATTATGTAAGTAAAATAAATTAAATTAATTAATTTGTTTATTTATTACTTGAATTTAAAAATAGTAATTCGAACTAATTAAGAAGATTGGTTAAATTAAAATATAAAATATTGATATTTTAAACTATTTATTATCTAATAATAAAATTATAAATCATTTTAGTTAATATTAAGTAGTATTCAATTATCCATTTTTGTAAATAATAGCATGTAATTATTTTCATAAAATTAATTTATTTTTATATTCTGCAACAAATTAAAAATTTTTTTGAAATGAGATATTATGAATGAATTAAATTATGTAAGTAAGATAAATTAAGTTAATTAATTAGTTTATTTATTGCTTGAATTTAAAAAAAGTAATTCGAACTAATTAAGAAGATCGGTTTAACTAAAATATAAAATATTGATATTTTACTACTTATTACCTAATAATAAAATTATAAACCATTTTAGTTAATATTAAGTAGTATTCAATTAACCATTTTTGTAAATAATAGCATGTAATTATTTTCATAAAATTAATTTATTTTTATATTCTGTAACAAATAAAAATTTCTTTGAAATGTAGATATTATGAATGAAATTAAATTATGAAAGTAAGATAAATTAAATTAATCAGTTTTTTAATTTTAACTCATAGAAAATACCTATGCAAATATTAAATTAAAATCAATAAATTAGGCAATCGTAAATAGTAAAAATGTAGTTTTATCATGACTAGCTGTCTAATCAATATTAATCTATTTATATTTTTTTTAAAAGATATTTGATATATCAAATGTAAATATAAGTTGAGAAAATATATTGCCAAAAAATAAAAAATTTAGGTCTATAATTTTTGAATTAATTTTATTTACAGCTTGCTGCAATAAGGAAAATCTGATTGTTATACTAAATTAAAATAATTTTAGAATACTTAGTTTTTTCAATATAATTATAGAAAGGAAATTGGATAATATTAGGCAAATCAACAATTTTATTAAAGAAAATTTGAAAATAAATATGAATCATCATTTATTATCATAAGTAAAAATTTAACATTAAGATATTAAGATGCTGTAATAAAAAGTAATAAATGTAAGAAATTCTAAAAAATTTATTAGAATAAAGTAAGTTTTCACTTTTTTTGTCAATGAATTCAAAATAATTATTTTAATAAAAGAATTTATTTTTCTAAATTATTTTTAATAATAATTCGTAATAAATCTATTAATAAAAAATAAATAATATTTTTAAACTAATATAATTTTATTTATTCAAAGAGCTTATTTAATTTTATAGCAACTTGCTGCTTCATAGTGAGTAAAATAAATACCACAAATATAGAGAATATTTCTTTTTTTCGAATAATATATTATATTTAAGGTAGACACCAGTTTTAATATTGCTGCACCCATAAAAAATAGCATAATTAACTAAAATTTTTATGAAAAGTATTATATTTAAAAGGGAAGGTTTAACTCTATAAAAAACAAACATTATATATCTTTTGAAATGTCTTATTATGATATTTTTTTACAGTGGGACATGAATTTTTAGAAGGATATTATATTAATCAGTGGTAGGTAAAAAATTAATTAGAAGTAATTAAGAAGATTGGCTTTGTTAAATAAAAAATACTGATATTTTTACATCTTATTTTATCATAATAAAGTTATAAATAATTTTAGTTAATATTAAGTAGTATTCAATTAACCATTTTTGTAAAATTAATTTATTTTTATATTCATCAGCAAAAAAAAAAATTTGCAATATGGATATTTACTGAATAATATAAAATTATCTAAGTAAGATAAATTAAATTAATAAATTTTTTTATTTATTGCTTGAATTTAAAAAAATTAATTAGAACTAATTAAGAGGATTGATTTTGTTAAAAAAGAAAATATTGATATTTTTACATCTTAATTTCCAATAATAAAATGATAAATAATTTAAGTTAATATTAAGTAGTATTCAATTAACCATTTTTGTAAAAAATAACATGTAATTATTTTCATAAAATTAATTTATTTTTATATTCAGCAACAAAAAAAAATTTTTTTGAAATGTAGATATTATGAATGAAATTTAATAATGTAAGTAAGATAAATTAAATTAATCAGTTTTTTAATTTTAACTCGTAGAAAATACCTATGCAAATATTAAATTAAAATCAATAAATTAGGCAATCATAAATATTAAAAATATAATCTTATCATGACTAACTATTATGTCTAATCAATACTAATCTTTTTATATATATTTTTTTAAAAATATTTGATATATCAAATGTAAATATAAGTTGAGAAAAGTTTTGCCACAAAATAAAAAATTTAGGTCGATAGTTAAATTAATTTTATTTACAGATTGTTTGTAATAAGGAAAATCTGTTATTTATTGTAAAATTTATTTAAAATAATTTTAGAATTAGCTTTTCCAGTATAATTATAAAAAGGAAATTGGATAATTTCTAAAAAGAGGATTTTAATAGAGAATTTACAATCGGGGCTTTTTAGGATCAGTAGGCAGAAAAAACCTCTCTGCCTACTATTTTTTCGCCTTCCAAGTATTTTCCTTGGAGGGCTACTTTTTTATACTTTTTAAAAAACATTTTTAACAAATTTTTAATAATACAAAATCATATATAAAATTCGATTAATAATTTTTTATCCCCTTGGCAAAGTCACGTTGCTCAATAGAATTTATTTTTTGAAAAATGCTATCTACATTCTTTTCGTCTATTTAAGTTTATCTATTTTATATGTTTTCTTCAATTTGTATATCAAAGCTATTTATAAATAACAAAATTTATTTTATAAGGAACTTCTTTAAAATTGAAAAAAAGTAAAATTATAGTAAAATTTTCTTTTATTATTGAAACGAGTTAATTTTATTAGTATTATTAGAAATTAATTTATTCCTATTTTAAATAAGAAAATTACAAATTAAAATTTTCTTACCCCATAGTTCAAATATATTAATCCACTAAATAATACAGATTTCCCACCATAAATTTATAACCAAGTTTAGAATTGGGAGCAGAAAAAAGATATAAATAAATATTAATCTAAAAAAAAATAAAACAAAACATATTTGTAAAAAATGAGAAAATCAACATTATTGATTTCTGTTTTAGCTATTATTGGAACTGTAACAGCTACTTGCTATGACCCTGGTGTCCCCTCAGCATCAGGCTCAGGTTCTACCTGTAATTGCTAAGGTCTTTATTATGGGTATTCAACTGATTAAGGCAGAACTAAAGGATGTACAAAGTGTCCTTCTGGTACTATTTAAGATAAGTTTCGCAATAATCCTACTTCTGTTGCTGCTTGTTCTGTCTGTGCTGATACTCTTTATGCTACGTTCACTGGAACTTAACTTGACCCAGCTTGTACTTGCAAAGACCCTAACGCTACTTTCTCTGAAAATGGAAAATGCATATGTAAGGCCAATACTTATGGAACAGCTAGCACTTCCTAAACTAGCGGATGTACTGCTTGTCCCAGAGGTTTTGGTTCTGCTGCTGGAAGCACAGCTTTAGCTGATTGCTCTATATGTTTTGATGCTGCACATGCTACTTTTACTGGAAGTGCAAGTGCCCGAGCTTGTACTTGCAATGACCCTAATGCTGCTCTCAATGCAAGTGAAATTTGTCAATGTAATGCCAATACGTATGGAGCAGCTAGCGCTACATCAACTAGCGGATGTACTTCATGCCCTGGTGGTTCTGCTTCTGCTGCTGGAAGCACAGCATTGGCTAATTGCTCTACATGTATTGATACTACTCATGCTACTTTCACTGGAACTGTAATTGCCCCAGCTTGTACTTGTACTGACCCTAACGGTGCTTTCAGTGTAACTGGCATTTGCCAATGTAAGGCAAATACTTATGGAACAGTTAGCGCTAACTCAACTAGCGGATGTACTGCATGTCCCGGTGGTTCTGCTTCTGCTGCTGGAAGCACAGCATTGGCTAATTGCTCTACATGTATAGATACTACTCATACTACTTTCACTGGAAGTGCAAGTGCCCCTTCTTGTACTTGCTATGACCCTAATGCTGCTCTCAATGCAAGTGGAATTTGCCAATGTAATGCCAATACTTATGGAGCAGCTAGCGCTACATCAACTAGCGGATGTACTTCATGTCCCGGTGGTTCTGCTTCTGCTGCTGGAAGCACAGCATTGGCTAATTGCTCTACATGTATAGATACTACTCATGCTACTTTCACTGGAACAGCAATTGCCCCAGCTTGTACTTGCACTGACCCTAACGGTGCTTTCAGTGCAAGTGGCCTTTGCCAATGTAAGGCAAATACTTATGGAACAGTTAGCGCTAACTCAACTAGCGGATGTACTGCATGTCCCGGTGGTTCTGCTTCTGCTGCTGGAAGCACAGCATTGGCTAATTGCTCTACATGTATAGATACTACTCATGCTACTTTCACTGGAACTGCAAGTGCCCCTTCTTGTACTTGCAATGACCCTAATGCTTAACTTAGTGCTTCTACTTCAATGTGCTAATGCAAAGCTAATTACTATGGTACTCCAAGTGCTACCTCTACTAGTGGTTGTAATAAATGCCCTTAAGGATAAACTTCAGCTGCTGGATCAACCACAAATACTTGTGCTGAATAATCAACTTCATCTTATATTTTAATGCCAATAGTTTGTTTGGTACTCTCTCTCTTTATTGCTCTTTGATACAGATTTATGTGAATTAACTGCATTAAAATTCAATAAGATAAATAAACCATTCAATTTTTATCTGTTAGTGTATAAATTTTTTGTTATGACCAATAATTTGAAAATTGATAAATAATCTTTTTAATAGTATTGTTTTTTTTAAAGTAAATAACTAACCAAAATATTTTTTCTATTCTTAAAATATAGGGTTTAATGAATAAAAATAAAATTTCAAATTTTAAATATAAATTTAATAAAATAAATTATATTAAACGATATTAATAACTGAATAAGCAAATTTTTTTTTTTTAACTAATAATTTAAAAAGAAAATACATTTATAAAAATTAAAAATTAAGAATAACAAATATTTGAAGCGATAAATGATCTTTCTCTTTAAATATAGAATCTTATCGTTTAAAAAAAATTAAAGAAAAATAGCTATAAAATTTAAGATAAAATTAATAATATAATTGTTTTGAAATATTTATGAAATCATAATAATTATTTCAAGATGATGTATAAGAAATTTAAAATTTATTGATAAAAAAAAGAAAAATAAGTATGAAAAACAAACATATCCCTTTGAATTTAAAGAAAAAGTTATTAAATGTTTTAAAGATAATTAATTAAGCATTAAATAAATAACATATAAGTTTGAAATAAATAAAACATAGTTTAGAAGGTGGCTAAACAATGAAGGAAGATATCAGAACATGATAAAATCAAAATAATTTGATTTGTTTAAGTAATTATTTATTATTTAATATTATTGAATCATTATTTATGTTGAGAAGTTTATTTTAGATTAAAGGCAACAATTTAAGAAGATTAGCACAAAAAAATTAATTGTTTGTTTTTGCAAAATAGCAAGCAAAATAACTTAAAATTACTTTATAATGCTCAAATGGTTAGTTTACAAAATTTTGTCAAACAAAAGGCTTTTGTATAAAGAAAATAACTTCATAAGTACCTCAACTTTTAAAAAATTTAACTAGATACTGATTATTAAATCTGAGTTTATTGGTAAATTTTAAAAGTATGTTGATGATTATTAAAACAGAATATCTAATGATCTTATCATAAATTTAGATAAAAAGAAAATATAAAAATCAATTAATTTGATTATTTATTAAATAATATATTCATACATCAATAAAAAACAAGTATACTGGCTTCTTCTTGGTGATCCCTGATTTCTTCCATATGTTAAATATTTATGTTAAATTTTCCTTTTCTTAATAAATAAATTACAACGCTCTAAAAAGAACATATAAATTTATGAAGAAGAACAATAAATATTTTAAAAGGAATTTATTAAATGTAAAATCAGATTAATAATCCAAAAATAGCAAATAAGATTGTAAATGTAATTTTAACAGCATTAGTTGAAGAACCAGCAGTGCAAGTAAATGAGTTTGAGGCAGAAGTAGTTTGGCCAGAAGGGCAAGAAGTAGCGCATGTTGATCCAGAAAATTATGAACCAGCAGGAACAGTGGAACCAGTCTAACCATTGCAAAAATTACAAACCCAACCATTCAAATTAGCAGCATTAGAGGTGGTAGTTGAAGAACAGTCTGTAATTTTGCAGACATTACCTGAAACATAAGTAAATAATCCTTAAATTGTAGCATTAGCTCCACATCCTGTACAATCTGTTCCATTAGTTGAGCAAGCAACATTATTACCAGTAACAGCAGGAGGTTTCTAACAAATTTAGTTGGTGTTAGGAACATTAGGTGCTGTGCAAGAAGCAGCACAACTAGAACCTGAATAAACATTTCATAGACGTACCTTACTATTAGAAACTCCATTGCAAGAAGCACACATCCAACCATTTTAACTTGTTGCAGCAACAGTTGCTTAGCAATCAGCAAATACGCAGTTTTTACCTGAAACTTAAGTGAATAAAGCCTAAGCACCACTAACATCAGTAGCACCAGCACCACATCCAGTGCAACCACTTCCGTTGCTTGAGCAAGGGACAGCATTACCAACAGCAGGTGAGTAACAAATTTAGTCGGAGGTAGCAGTAGCAGGTGGAGTGCAAGAAGCAACACAAGTACCACCTTAAAAATATTTTCTTGGAGGTACAATACTATTATTAACTCCATTGCAAGAAGCACATATCCAGCCATTTAATTTTGTTGCATCAACAGTTACTGAGCAATCAAGAAATAAACATTTATTACCTGAAGAATATGTGAATAAATCCTAAGCACCACTAACATCAGTAGCACCAGCACCACATCCAGTGCAATCACTTCCGTTACTTGAGCAATGAACATACTTACCAAAAGTAGGTGAGGCATAAGTATTAGATATGAAACAATATACCACTAAAGTAATAGTAAACAATTTATTCATTTTGATATTTTTTATTTATTTATCAGTTTATTTAATTAAAAATTAATTATGAAAAATTTTATCTTAACAATTTTTAAAGGGATAATTGTTATGAGAAAGAAAAACTAAAATTTAACAATAATTTCAAAAATTTTAAGCAACTTTTACTATATACGAGAAGTGTTTCTCCATTCATTTCAATTTTTATTTTTATACAATACTAATTACAATATTCAAACATCAAACTTTAGTGAAGCAATACTAGTAATTTTTTAATAAAATAATATTTAAAAATTCAACAATAGATGATTAAATTTTAAAAATTTTGTAAAATAATTTAATGAAAATGAAGAAATACATATTTTTAAGTTAATAATCCTGTTTTTAGTAAGCTTAAAAGAAAATTCTTTTCAAAAAAAAGCACCTCTACTGATAAAATCTTAAGAAGACAATATTAATTATTATTATAAAATTTACTGATTTATCAATTTTTATATTAACTGATAAAACAAAATCAAAATATATGAAAAATTTTTTTATATACAACTTAAACGATCAAAAAAATAATTTCACTTTTTTAAAACAAATCTTTTTTTAATTATCCCAACACCCAATATTTTAAATATAAAGATGTTAAAATAATGTGAAAGTTCTTAATAAATAAATTACAACGCTCTAAAAAGAACACAAAATTTATGAAGAAGAACAAAAAATATTTTAAAATAAATTTATTTATTCTAAAATCAGATTAATAATCCAAAAATAGCAAATAAGATTGTAAATGCAATTTTAACAGCAGCAGTGCAAGTAAATGAGTTTGAGGCAGAAGCAGTTTGGCCAGAAGGGCAAGAAGTAGCACAGGTTGATCCAGATAATTATAAACCAGCAGGAACAGCGGAACCTGCCTAACCATTGCAAGAATTACATACCCAGCCATTCAAATTAGCAGCATTAGAGGTGGTAGGTGAAGAACAGTCAGTAATTTTGCAGTTATTACCTGAAACATAAGTAAATAATCCTTAAATTGTAGCATTAGCTCCACATCCTGTACAATCAGTTCCGTTAGTTGAGCAAGCAACATTATTACCAGGTGTCTAACAAATTTATTAGGCATTGATAGTAGCAGGTGCTTTGCAACTATTAGCGCAATTAGAACCTAATAAAAAACTTCCTGCAGCTAATTTACTACCAATAACTCCACTACAAGAATTACAAATCCAACCATTTAATTATGTTGCAGCAACAGCTGCTGAGCAATCAGTAAATTTGCAACTATTTGATGAATCATAAGTGAATAAAGCCTAAGCACCACTAACATCAGTAGCACCAGCACCGCATCCAGTGCAATCTTTTCCGTTACTTGAGCAATAAACACCCCTACCAGGAACAGCTTAAGCATAAATATGAGATACGAAACAAAGTACTACTAAAGTAATAGCAAACAATTTATTCATTTTGATATTTTTTATTTATTTATCAATTTATTTAATTAAAAATTAATTATTAAAAATTTTATCTTAACAATTTTTTATAGGGATAATTGTTTTTAGAAAGAAAAACTAAAATTTAATAGTCATTTTCAAGTAATTCAATAATTTTACTATATTTGAGAGATGTTGTTCCCTTCATTTTAATTTTTATTATAATACAAAAATAATAAAAATATTCAAACATCTAATCCTTAGTGAAGCAATTACTAATAATTTAATTATATTAAAAAATTCAACAATAGATTATTCTATTTTCAAATTTTGTAGAATATTTTAATGAAAATGAAGAAATACATATTTTTAAGTCAACAATCTTGCTTTAAGTAAGCTTAAAAGAAAATGCTTTTCAAAAAAAACATCTCTACTGATAAAATCTTAAATCACTTTTTGAAAACAAATATTTTTTTTAACATCCTATTATTTTTTATTCCATGTATTTTTATCATAAGTAAGTGAAATAGAAAATATATAAAAATAGTTGCGAATATAATATATACATTAGAGGGTTTTGTTTTCACTTATATAGTAAGACCTGCTTAAATAAAATTTTTAAGCTGTATTTTAAATTTAAAAAAAATATGTAATTATGATATTTTTTAGAGTGGGTCATAAATTTTTTAGATGACCTCTTTATTATATTAATCAGTGGTATGTAAAAAAGTAATTAGAAATAATTAAGTAGATATTGTTAAAATATAAAGTATTGATGTTTTTACATCTGATTTTATAATAATAAAGTTATAAATCATTTTAGTTAATAGTAAGTAGTATTCAATTAACCATTTTTGTAAATAATAGTTGGAAATCAATTTCATAAAATTAATTTATTTTTATATTCAGCAACAAAAAAAAATTTTGCAAAAAGGATATTTACTGAATGAAATAGATAAGATAAATTAAATTAATCAATTTGTTTCTTTATTGCTTGAATTTAAAAAAAAGTAATTCGAACTAATTAAGAAGGTTGATTTTGTTAAAATATAAAATATTGATATTTTTACATCTTTTTTTCCAATAATAAAATGATAAATAATATAAGTTAATATTAAATAGTATTCAATTAACCATTTTTGTAAAAAATAGCATGTAATTATTTTCATAAAATTAATTTATTTTTATATTCAGCAACAAAAAAAAATTTTGCAAAAAGTATATTTACTGAATGAAATAGATAGATAAATTAAATTAATCAATTTGTTTCTTTATTGCTTGAATTTAAAAAAAAGTAATTCGAACTAATTAAGAAGGTTGATTTTGTTAAAATATAAAATATTGATATTTTTACATCTTATTTTCCAATAATAAAATGATAAATAATTAAAGTTAATATTAAATAGTATTCAATTAACCATTTTTGTAAAAAATAGCATGTAATTATTTTCATAAAATTAATTTATTTTTATATTCATCAATAAAAAAAAGTTTTGAAATGTAGATATTATGAATGAAATTAAATTATGTAATTAAGACAAGTTAAATTAATCAGTTTTTTAATTTTAACTCGTAAAAATACCTACGCAAATATTAAATTAATATCAATAAATTAGGCAATCATAAACAGTAAACAATTTAATCATGACTAACTATTCTAATCAATATTAACCTTTAAATATATATTTTTTAAAGGATATTTGATTTATTAAATGTAAATATAAGTTGAGAAAAATTTTGCCAAAAATAATAAATTTAGGAAGATAGTTAAATTAATTTTATTTACAGATTGCTTGCTATTAGAAAAATCTGTTATTTATTGTAAAACTTATTTAAAATAATTTTAGAAAACTTAGCTTTTTCAGAATAATTATAAAAAGGAAATTCGATAATATCTAAAAAGAGGATTTTAATACCTCTAAGGTAGTATTTTTAAGTAGTATCTAATTTTTTTAAGATGAAATAAAATATCAATAGAAGAAAATTTTTTTGATCAAATCAATAATTTTATTAAAGAAAATTTGAAAATAAATGTGTATCATTTATTAAAAATTTAACATTTAGATATTAAGATTCTGTAATAAAATGTAATAAATGTAAGAAATTCTAAAAAATTAATTTGAAAAAAGTAAGCTTACACTATTTTTGCCAAAGAATTCAAAATAATTATAAACTAAATATCATTTTATTTATTCAATTAGCATATTCTAATTTTATAGTAACTTGCTGCTTCATAGTGAGCAAAATAAATAATACTAATATAGAGAATATTTCTTTTTTTTCTTCCAAAAATATATTGCTTATCCTGTGTAATTAAAATATCACCAGCTGTTTAGGTGTATTTATGCAAATATTAAATTAAAATCAATAAATTAGGCAATAATAAATAGTAAAAATGTAATTTTATCATGACCAACTATTATGTCTAATCAATATTAATCTTTATATATATTTTTTAAAGGATATTTGATATATTAAATGTGAGTATAAATGTAAGTAAAAAATAAAAAAATTAGGTCAATAGTTAAATTAATTTTATTTACAGATTGTTGCAATAAGGAAAATCTGTTATTTAGATTGTAAAACTTAATTAAAATAATTTTAGAAAACTTAGCTTTTTCAGTATAATTATAAAAAGGAAATTGGATAATATCAAAAAAGAGGATTTTAATACCTCTCAGGTAATATTTTTAAGTAGTATCTAATTTTTTTAAGATGAAATAAAAATATCAATCAAAGAAAAATTTTAATGTAAACCACCAAAATTTTGAAAAAATATTGAATATTGTATTTGAACTCTTTTTATACTATATATTTATATATTAAATACAATTTATGAATTTTATTGAATTTTGCCTTTACATACTTTTCCATAAATTCTTTTATTTATTTTTTTAATAATAAATTAAGCATAATCCAGATATTAAAATATAATGCTATCCAGTTCATCATATTTTAATACCTGGATTAGCAATATGTAAGTAAAATAAATTAAATTAATTAATTTGTTTATTTATTGCTTGAATTTAAAAAATGTAGTTCGAACTAGTTAAGAAGATCTATTTTGTTAAAATATAAAGTATTGATATTTTTACATCTTATTTTCTAATAATAAAATGATAAATAGTTTAAGTTAATGTTAAGTAGTATTCAAATAACCATTTTTGTAATTAATAGCTTGTAATTATTTTCATAAAATTAATTTATTTTTATATTCTGCAACATATAAACAAAATTTTTTTGAAATGCAGATATTATGAAATTGAATTATGTAAGTAAGATAAATTAAATTAATAAGTTATAAAAATGTAATTATATCATGACTAACTATTATGTCTAATCAATATTAATCTATTTATATTTTTTTAAAGAATATTTGATATATGAAATGTAAATATAAGTTAAGAAAATATATTGCAGCAAAATAAAAGATTTAGATTGATAATTTTTTAATTGATTTTATTTACAGCTTGCTGCAATAAGGAAGATTTATTATTTACATTGTAAAACCAAATTAAAATAATTTTAGAAAACTTGGCTTTTTCAGTATAATTATAAAAAGAAAATTAAATAGTATCTAAAAATGAATTTTAATACCTCAAAGAAAGGTAGTATTTTTAAGGATTATCTAATTTTTTAAAGATGAAATAAAAATATCAATAGAAAAAAAATGTTTTTAGCAAATCAACAATTTTATTAAAGAAAATTTGAAAATAAATATGAATCATAATTTATTATCATAAGTAAAAATTTAACATTAATAGGTTAAAATGATGGAATAAAAGGTAATATGTAAGAAATTCTAAAAATTTATTAGAATAAAGTAATTTTTCACTTTTTTTGCCAATGAGTTCAAAATAATTATTTTAATAAAAGAATTTATTTTTCTAATTTATTTTTAAATAATAATTCGTAATAAATCTATTAACTAAAAACAAACAATATTTATAAACTAAATATATTTTATTTATTCAAAGAGCTTATTTTAATTTTATAGCAACTTGCTGCTTCATAGTGAGTATAATAAATGTCTCAAATAATGAGAATATTTCTTTTTTTAGAATAATATATTATATTTAAGGTAGACATCATCATTAAAATAACTTCAGCCATAAAAAATTGCACAATTAACTAAAATTTTTAAAATGAAATCTGTTAATAATTTTTGTATTTTTAATATCAACCTCTTTCTAAAGATTATGAATATAGAGTTAATGTGGAATACTTTTATAATTGATATTATATAAATAATTAAAGATTTAAGCTATTACCAATAGTGAAAATAATATTAATGATCAAACAACAATCGAAATAACAATTATAGTAGAAAAGAAATAATTAC
>NW_002476320.1:0-31686 GCF_000189635.1 Tetrahymena thermophila SB210 | reverse complement strand
TCAAATTATTTTTAACCAGAGAGATTTATGTAAATAAATAAATTTGAAAATAACAAATTTAACATTTAATCAATCAATCACATTATTTTTAAATTTATTTTAATTATGCTTTTTATTCTTCTTCTTATTTTTTTTTATAATATATATTAGATAGTCAGAGACCTGACTCAACCCCTATTTTTTTGAGGAATTATAGTATATATGTAAATTATTAAATGTAAAATTATAAAAATAATTTATTACCCCTCTGGCAAAGTCATGTTGCCAATATTTATTATATTATAATCCATATATTCATATAAATAATATGTTTATAAAATTTTTTATATTTGTTTTTTTAAACATAATTTTTCTAAAGATTGTGAAATAAATGTTTGTTTGCTTTTTTATTTTTATAAATTAGAATTTATTTTTTGAAAAATCCTATCTACATTCATATAATCATTTAAATTTATCTATTTTATATGTTTTCTTCATTTTATATTTCAAAGTTATTTATAAATAACAAATTTATTTTAGAAAGAACTTCATTCAAATTTAAAAAAAGTAAAATTTTCTTTCTTTATCTAAAAGACGTTAATTTTATTAAATATTATTATAAATTAATTTGTTCCTACTTTAAATAAGAAAATAACAATTAAAAATTTTCCTACCCCATATTTCAAAAATATTAACCCACTAAATAATACATATTTTCCACATAAACTTCATTTATAACCAAGTTTATAATTGGGAGTAGAAGAAAGATATAAATAAATATTAATCTAAAAAAAAATAAACAAAAATTATTTGTAAAAAATGAGAAATTTAACATGATTGATTGCTGTTATAGCTATTATTGGAACTGTAACAGCTACTTGCTCTGACTCTGGTGTCCCCTCAGCATCAGGCTCAGGTTCATCCTATTTTTGCTAAAGTTGTTATTATTGGATTTCATCTGATTAAAATTACAATTTAGCATTTAAAAAGTGTCCTTCAGGTACTTACTGCTTAAGCAAAGGTTCCCAATTATCCCACTTCAATTGATACTTGTTCTATCTGTTTTGATACTACTTATGCTATTTTCACTGGAAATTAAACTGCCCCAGCTTGTACTTGCAATGATCTTAATGCTTAACTCAGTGCTTCTACTACAATGTGCTAATGCAAAGCTAATTACTATGGTACTCCAAGTGCTACCACTACTAGTGGTTGTAATAAATTCCCTGAAGGATAAACTACAGCTGCTGGATCTACCACAAATACTTGTGCTGAATAATCAAATTCATCTTATATTTTAATGCCAATAGTTTTTTGGTACTCTCTCTCTTTATTGCTCTTTGATACAGATTTATGTGAATTAACTGTATTCAAATTCAATAAGATAAATAAATCATTCAATTTTTGCCTGTTAGTGCAAAGATTATTTGTTATGTACCAATGATTTGAAAATTGATAAATAAACTTTTTAATATTATTGTTTTTTTAATGTAAATAACTAACCAAAATTATTTTTCTATTCTAAAAAAATTGGGTTTAATGAAGAAAAATAAAATTTCAAATTTTAAATATAAATTTATTTATATAAATTACATTAAACGACACATAAATATTAATAACTGAATAAACAAATTATATTTTATAAACTTTTATGGAAATTAAAAATTAAGAATAACAAATACTTGAAGATATAAATGATCTTTCTCTTTAAATATATTAAATATAGAAACTAATCGTTTAAAAAAAATTAAAGAAAAATAGCTATAAAATTTAAGATAAAATTAATAATATAATGGCTTTGAAATATTTATCAAATCATAATAATTATTTCAAGATGATATATAAGTAAGAAATTTAAAATTTATTGATAAAAAAAAGAAAAATAAGTTTGATAAACAAACATATATCTTTAAATTTAAAAATAAGTTATTAAATATTTTAAAGATAATTAATTAAGCATTTAAATAAATAATATATAAGTTTGAAATAAATAAAATATATGTAGCTAAATAATCAAGGAATATATCAGAACATGATCTTATCAAAATAATTTAATTTGTTTAATTAATTATTTATTATTTAATATTATTGAATTATTATTTATGTTTAGAAGTTTATTTATGATTAAAGACAAAAATTTAAGAAGATTAGCACGAAAAGATTAATTGTTTGTTTTTGCAAAATAGCAAGCAAATAACTTAAAATTAATTAATAATGCTCACATGGTTAGTTTACAAAAATTTGTAAAACAAAAGGCTTTTGTATAAGGAAAATAACTTCATAAGCACCTTAACTTTTAAAAAATATAACTAGATACTGATATTATTAAATCTGAGTTTATTGGTAAATTTTAAAAGTATGATGATGATTATTATCTAAAGATCTTATCATAAATTTAGATGAAAAAAAATATAAAAAATCAATTAATTTGATTATTTATTAAATAATATATTCATAAATCAATAAAAAACAAGTATAATGGCTTCTTCTTGCTGATCCCTGATTTCTCCCATATGTAAAATATTTATTTTCATTATTTTATAATTTTCTAAATTAAGTCCATTTTTCCAAAGAATTTATTTTTGGGTGAGGTTAGTCTTGACATATATTTATGGAATTACTGTATTTTATATTTTCAATTTTAACGCTATATTTTAAGGATAGAAAAAGTGTTTTGGCTAGTTATTTACTTGAGAAAAAAAAAACAATAATATTAAAATAAAAAGCTTATCAATTTTCAAATCATTAGTACATAACAAAAAATTTATACACTAACAGACAAAAATTAAATGGTTTATTTATCTTATTGAATTTTAATGCAGTTAATTCATATAAGTTTGTATCAAATAGCAATAAATAGAGAGAGTACCAAAGAAACTATTGGCATTAAAATATAAGATTAAGTTGATGGTACTACAGCACAAGTATTTGTGGTAGATCCAGCAGCTGTAGTTTATCCTTGAGGGCATTTATTACAACCACTAGTGGGAGTAGTACTTGGAGTACCATAGTAACCAGCTTTGCATTAGTACATTGAAGTAGAAGCACTAATTTAAGCATTAGGGTCAGTGCAAGAACAAGCTGGGGAACTTGCAGTTCCAGTGAAAGTAGCATAAGTAGTATCAATACATAAAGAGCAATTAGCTAAAGCTGTGCTTCCAGGAGCAGAACCAGAACCACTGGGACAAGCAGTACATGTGGTAGTTGAGGTGGTGCTAGGCATTCCATAGGTATTGGCCTTGCATTGGCAATTTCCACTTGCGTCGAGAGTAGCATTAGGGTCAGTGCAAGTACAAGCTGGGGCAGCTGTAGTTCCAGTGAAAGTGGCATGAGTACTGTCAGCACATAAAGTGCAATCAGTTTAAGCTGTGCTTCCAGCGGCAGAACCAGAACCATTGGGACAAGCAGTACATGCGGTAGTTGTGGTTCTACTAGGCATTCCATAGGTATTGGCCTTACACTTGCAATTTTGACCTTGAAGGGCAATAGCGTTAGGGTCTTTGCAAGTACAAGCTGGGGCAGATGTTGTTCCAGTGAAAGAAGCATGAGAAATATCAAGACAAGTGTTACAGTCTGCAAGAGTCGTTGCACCAGCTGCTGCAGCTCCTTAAGCCGTACCATTAGGACACGCTTTGCATCCCTATCCTGGTACTGCGTCAACTGAAGTACCATAATAAGTACCTTAGCAAAGACAGCCTGATCCGACTGCTGCAGGGTCTTAGCAAGCTGTTACAGTTCCAATAGCAGCTAAAGCAGCAATCAATAGAGTTAATTTTCTTCTCATTTTTTTCAAATAGGTTTGGTCTTATTTTTTTTTAAATTAACTTTTTTACTTTTCTTTTGCGCCCGATTTAATTTATACTTCCTTATAAATGAAATTTGTGGTGGAAAATATGTATTTTTTAGTGAATTAAGATTTTTAAAATATGGGGTAAGAAAATTTTAATTTGTCATTTTCTTATCTAAAATAAGAACAAATTAATTTCTAATTAAACGGATCAAATTAATAATTTTCAATACAGAAAGATAATTTTACTTTTTTTTTCAATTCGAAAGAAGTTCCTTCTAATATTAATTTTGTTATTTATAAATAGATTCGAAATATAAAATCAAGAAAAATTATAACATAGATAAACTTAAATAGGTTTTATTCTTTAGAAAAAGTTGTGTTTGTTTAAGAAAAGACACACACATATTATTAATTAATTTAATAAATTGAAAATTAAATTTCTAAGAAGACAAATTTTAATTAGAAATCTTCAGGTAAAGACAACTTTTAAAAAAAATGAACATAATTTAAAATAATTTAATAATATAAACAGATTAAATATATGTATATATCGATTGTAATATAATAGATATTGGCAACTTGATATCAGGGGGATAATAAATTTTTTGTAAAATTTTACGTATAATAAAATAAACAAAACCTCTTACCTTGACTCCAAAAAAATGACTATTTCGAGGTTAGAGGTATTCCGGTAAATGAAATTTATGATTGAAAACATAAACTATCAATTGGATTAACACTTTTGAAATTTAGGGTTGGAAAACTTTAATTAATAATTTTGTTATTTAAAATGGGACAGATTATTTATTAAAAGTATTAATAATATTGATGTCTAAGATATTAATGTTTAATTCACTATAAATTTACTTTTTTTCAATTTTTAAAGAAGTTAGCTGCTTCTTCAATAAATTTTGTTATTTATAAAAAGAGTTGAAATATAAATCAAGCAAATTATAAAATAGATAAATTTAAATATATTATTTAGATATTATTTTTCAAAAATAATTCTAATATTTAACAATAAAGAAGCAAATGAGCATTTCATAATAACTTTTAGGAAAAATTTGCTTATGAATACAAATATTATAAATTAAATTAATTAGAAATTTTTTAGAAGACTAAGTTTAATTAAAATTTTTCAGATAAAGAAGAAAACTTTAACAAAATAAAAATGACTTAAAATAAATGATTAACAAATTAATTATACACATTTTTATCTATTATATAAAAAAATATGATAAAAATTTATGGTTTTTTTAAATTAGATTTCTATCATCCAAAGACTTCATATTTTTAAATATTTTTATTAGAGGATTTAGATTTTAAATGCTTTATAATAGGATTTCATTTGTCAAATAAAAAGCTTAAAAATAGAACATTCTATTTTTAAAGACATTAAAATATCTCCATTTCTTATTCTTATTTTCAAAATATTTAAAAATTAGATTCTTAATTATTTTATTTTTCAAAATTTGAAAAAAATTTAAGAAAAATAAAAGAAATATTACAAAAGTAAATTAAAATGTTTTGAATAATATTTAAAAGTATGTTCAATCCATAGATAATCAAAATATATTTCATAAAAATAATACAAATAAAATGTATGCAAAGTTTAAGATAATTAATTAGACTTTAATTTATGGGCTATCAATAAATTAAAATAAACAAATTTCTTAACTATTTATTTGAGCAATTAATTTTAAATTCTTTTGAAATTTATTTTTATAATTATTTTTCTGTTCAAATAATAATCAAAATTGTCTTACTCGAATGGATTTTATTCAAAATTAAATTTCACTTATAATGAAGGAAAAGTATTTCTTTGTTACTTTTAATAATTAAAATTTAAATAGTTAGGAAAAAAAAAAATTCTATTTTCAAACAAAACATAAAAAGTGTTTATTTTAAAATCTCCTGTCCAATAAAAAATTTTTTAAATTAAAAAACAAGCAAGCAAAAAAAATTATTTATTTTCTAAATCAAATTTGTTTACAATTTTGCTACCAATTAATTATTTTTGGAAATTAATTAAATTAAAAAATAACTAAAATTTCAAGTTTATCTTATAGTTATTGCCTTAATCCAAAAGTGAATTATTTTGTAAAATAATATAAGCTTACACATTATTCTTTTTGTTTTAACTCTTAAAAAAAAATTATATGACCAAGTTTATTATCTAAAACAAAAAAGGTTAATATTGGTAATATTTAAATAAAAATTTTAAATCTGATTTTAAATAAGATTTATGAAAGATGTTAAAATCAACTAAGCTAAATTACAAAATCACACTTGAAATTATAATTATTTTTTTAAAACTAAAAAATAAATAAATAGCTTTTGCTTTTGATGTTTTTAAATTTTTTATTAATTAGTTTTTATCAGAAATTTTTGTTTTTAATTTATGTATTTCTGATAAATTTTTAAATTATCTTCTACTTTGCTGACTAATTAAGATCTCAATTTATCAAATAATTTTTACAAATATTTTGAAAAAATCATTTTTTTTGTTGGAATAAAATAAATAATTTACTGTAAATCCTTAATAATTAAAGGTCACCCCCTCCACATATTTTTACCCCTCCTTAAAGTTTTCATTATGTAAAATATAGCATTTTTATATGTGCGTTTTCATTTGTCTACCCTCTGTAATAGCCTGGCTGTATCTACCCGAGTTTACTTTTTAGAAATTAAATTTAGTGAGAGTTTATTTTTCAAAAAATATATTATTTTTAAACTTTAATTAACTCCAATGTAATCTTTTTTTTTAAATAATAAACTTCTTCAACTTTCTTTTAGAAGGATAATGAGTTTTAAATAAAAATTTTCAAATTGTTTCTGAAATTTTGATGGTAATTAATGATAAATTATATAAATATAAGTTATAAATAGTGTTTTTAACTAATGAAAGTAGAATGGGTATTTATGAATTATCTATTTTATTAATTTATTATAAGGATTTTAGAGTGTTAAAGTTAATCTAGGAGAGTGCAAGAACTCTCCTTATATGTCAATTAACCTAATGTAACATGTAGGTAGAATTTAACTTTTTTTTGTCAGTTTTAGTATTTTTAAAAGTGAATAACTGATGATTAGAAAAAATATTCAATAATTAATTATTTTATGAAATAATTTATTATTTGTAGTTACAAATTTGAATTTTTTAAGGTTATACCTTTTAAAAAACAAATAATATCATTATAGTTTTGCCTGCTCTACCAATAATCTATACTTCATTATTACATAAATCACCTACTCTTTAAAAATAATAAAAATACTATTCATTTTATTTTTAAAAGACAATTTTTTGATATGTTAAAATGCAAAAAAAGCAAATATAGTAATATATCAATATATCGAAGTTTTATTTTACCAAATATTTATTTGTTAACTGTTCAAATTATTAAAAATTTCGCGTATAGAATTTCTATGATTAAGAGTATAAATTTCTCCTAGTTAATGTAAAATCAAAGTAAAATAATGTTCAAAAAAAGCTTAAATTGCTTTTTCAATTCTAACCGAATATACAAAAGGGGGATTTTTAAGCTCATGGTTTAACTTAATATTTTATTTTCAATAAATTGAATAAATTGGCTAATTAATAGTAAGGAATAATGATTTATTAATAGAATATCTATCTTAATAAAAAATGTTTTATTAATACACAAAAAATAAGTAAACTAAACCCAAAATACAAAAAAAAATACCAACATTTCAGATAATCATAAATTAATTTGCTATTTTAAATTTTCGATTTAATATTTTGTAGGTTGATCTAATTCATACTTATTTCCCCTTTAATATAAAAAATTATAGTTATTTTATGAAATTAATTAACTATTATTTATTTAAAATTGTAAAGTTTTTTATTATTAATTTATAATTTAATGGGATTTATTATTTCAATTACCCCGTACTACATATTAAGGTAGAAATGTTTGTTGACTATTGTATTGAATTTGCAAAACTCTTTATCCCTTTCACATCGATAATATTACTTCTAAAATATTATTTTATAAATTATATTAATTTAACTTAAATATAAAAAAATTAAAAATAAAATTTAAAAATCATTTAATTCATATAAATAGATTATGAAAATAGCTTCTAGATTATTTATTATACAAATTACGTTAAATTAATATCGAAAGTATGAATCATTTTACACTTTTATATGGATATCCCTAAATCACTAACTCCTTCTGAATCAATTCTATTCCAACTTTAAAATAAAGAGAATATTATTATCATGTAAATAAATATAATCTGAAAGAAAAAAAAATTATATTAATATAAATAGAATAAAAGGTTATCTTTAGCTATTTGTACCATAAATCATATATATATTATGTATCTCTGTTAATTAAGGAACCTTTCCAAATTTTTTGATTATGAAAAAGCTCTCTTTCTTATTCAAATAAATTTTGTATCAGAAAAAAATTAGACCCTTAATTAATAAAGATAAATATTAATTAATAATTTATTGTATTACGAAAGATTAAGAGTCAAAGAACTTAAATCTTTTAATTTTTCTAAAGATAATCCGATAGCCTTCGCTCCTTCGTCGTAAATCTGATTATTTCTTGATAATTTGAAAATAAATTTAGGCTTAGGATGATATGCGTAAATTTGATAAGTTTTATTTTGATATTTGGTAAATTACTCAAGACCAAGAACGAAAGTTGTAATTTTTGGGCACTTATCTGTAAATATACAAAGCTTTTTTGCACCTTCTGTTCCTATTTTATTTTCCCTATAATTTAATATGATTTATTTTGAGCAGTGTTTTCATTCAGTGGAAATAGAATTGGTTTGAGTGAATTATTTAATTTATAGATTTATTTATTTATTAATAGAGTTACTAGAGATTAAGTGACAAACAAGTGAGGTTCTTGCATTCTCCTATAGCTGTTGCAATACTCTCAACTCCTTCAGCATGGATAGAATTGAGCCTTTTAAAGTGAAATTTAATTATTTTAAAAATGATTAATTAGTTAATTAATAATCAGAATAAAAATCTAAATATGTAAAAATAAATGTAAATTCTTATTTAGTTAGAATAATTCTAAAATCAAAATGAATATTTATAGGAGTAAATTTATAATATCTTTTTTTTTTTTGCTTTTACCTTAGTTGAAGATTCAAAGAAGTGAGATTTATACAATTTTGCAAAGCTATTCCAAGACTCTTTGCCTCTTAATTGCCTAAACCACCTGTTCTTTAAAATAATAAAAAAACAATTAAGTTCATTTTTAAATATAAATTTAGCATGAAAGAAAATGCAACCAACAAAGCAAATATATGAATGAATCAATGAATTAATATATCAATAGAAGCCAACATTCATATATTCAAAGCTTTGCTAACTAACTAACTAAATAAATAAATG
The DNA here is from genome assembly GCF_000189635.1 of Tetrahymena thermophila SB210. Lineage (NCBI taxonomy): Eukaryota > Ciliophora > Oligohymenophorea > Hymenostomatida > Tetrahymenidae > Tetrahymena > Tetrahymena thermophila. Next base: position 22,531 of record NW_002476320.1, on the reverse strand, counting down.
TTCGCAATTTAATTAAAAGTTTTTTTAGTGATTTACGAGAAATCCAAAGATAAAGAATTTAAGTTTTTGCACTTTGATAAACCCGTTCCAATGACTTTTATCCCTTCATCGCCAATTGTATTTCGCCTATAGAATCATTTAGTTTTATATAATTTGAAATTTAAGAGTTTTAAAGCAGATAATAAAAAATTGAAAACAAATTTCTGCGATATTAGTTAGCTATTTCAATATATTAAAATAAAGCTAAAATATCTAACTAAGCATTCGCTGATAAAAAGTTTTAATGAAATTGCTTGTTTATTATTTACATAGAATTAATTGATAACGATGTGAAATTTGTGTTCTAAAATAAAGCTTATCCGAAAATCTTAACCCCTTCATTGTCAATTTTATTCCACCTATAAAATAAATTTATTTAATTTTTCAAATAATTTTCAGATTTAAAAGTAATAAGTAAGTAAGTAAGTAATTAACTAATAAGAAAATGCAAAACATATTTAGCTGACATTAGCTATTTAAATTTCTTATACTAAAATAAAAAGAATATAATTTTCAATGCTGCTTTTATGCCTAATCCATTCATTAAATAAAATAATAAATTACGCAATGTTAAGATTTAAGGAAGTGATGTTTGTACAGTTTTAAAAAGCCGTCGCAAGAATCTTAGCAGCCTCTAACTCTAATAATGTGTTGCTTTTGAATTTATTTTTAAAATATATATATGCAATGTTTGATTAAAAAAGCAAGAAAATGTAGAAATAAATAAATAGTGAACCAATAAAAAAATCAACAAAATATTAATCTAAATTTTGCTTTGAATTAACCTAAAAGTAGTTAATTCAATTTGTCGATTGATTGGAATAATAAATACCTTATTTTAAGAGCTAAAGAGGTCATTTTTGAATTTTATTATAGTGCAAGACCAAGTATCTTTGCTGTTTCTTAATCAAGAACATTTTACCTTTGAAATAATATAATTTAGTTAGCATTAAGGCTTTTCTAAGCAAATAATCATAAGGAAATCTAAAAATTTGAAACTCATTAAAAAGCAAAAATTAAATTGAATGTGCAATTCTGTTAAAAATAAGTAAATATTATATCATCAATTAAATTTTTGGTGATTACGATAGGTCAAGATTCAATGAAGTAACATTTTTGCAATTTTATATCAATGTGCGAATACTTTGCATCTTTTCAACACCAATTTTACATTCTCTTTAAAATAATAAATAGGTAAATAAACAATTAGAAACAATTTATTTACTTTGTGTTATTAATCAGTAAAAAATAAAAATGATAAGTTAGTATAATAAAATAGATTGATAGATAGATAGAAAGATAAATGGCAACAATTCTTAGAAGTTAAAATCTTCAAAAAAATATTTTTAAGTATTTTTGAATTTTAGCCAGAATTTATTTAAAAATAAACCAATATTGATTGATAATCTAAATTTTTGTAATACCTAAAATTGAGTTACAATGAAGATATATTTATGCATTTTTCAATAGATGTCGCTACGCTCTTTACCCCTTCTGCGCCGATTTTGTTACCTCTTAAAACATAAAAATTATTTAAAATATAACACTTAATAATTATGAATATTTGTGTTTTTTATTATAATAGATTGAGGTGGGAATTTAGCTTAAAAGTTCCTTTTAAGTATATAATTCACAATCCATAGATGATAAAAAAAATTAATATCCAAATAGAAATGAGTTTATATTGATGCGTTAATTAATAAGCGCAAGAGTTGCAGAAAAGATGATGAGAATAATAATTAATTTAATTGTTGTAATACGAGATGTCAAGATCCAAAAAAGTGAGATTTTTGGATTTTTCTATAGCTAACCCGATGCTATGTGCCCCTTCAGCTTCTATGTAACTTTGCCTTTAAATAATATTTAGTTTAAGAGAATTAAATTTAAGTTAAAAGTTAACATAATAAATACTGTCAAAAAAGCTATTTAATTATTCTGCTTTAAAAATATTTTATCAAATTATAAAATTGATAAGTGAATTACGAAATATGGAGAACCAAAGAATTTAAATGCGTTAAATTTTCAAAAGATTTTCCTATACTTTGTGCCCCATCCTGGTGTAGCTTAAGACCTCTTTTAGTTAAAGTAGGAATATGAATTTATATATAATAAATTGTAAAAAAGGAAATTAATTAATAATGCTTGTTTTTAATGTGAGAAATAATGAATATAAAATATTAAAGCTGTTTATATGAACAAAAGTGATTTTTATTATTTATATCAAGTTTGGTTTTTAATTTATTTTTTATACTCAAAATTAAGATTGAGAGATGTCATATTTTTACAGTTTTCCAAAGCATGGCAAACACTTTTTACTGCTTCGCTGTCGATTCCAGTGCAACTTTAAAATAAAAAAAATTAGTTTATTTTTAATATGGCTTTAGAAACTAACAAAATGAAATCCAAATAAGATAAATCAAAATGACAAATAGTTTTAGGAAATTTAATTTAAATTTTGATTGAAAATATAAGCGAATTAGATTAATTATTTCATCGATTACGAGAGATTAAGATTTAAAGAGGTCAACTGTTTACAATTTTAAATGGCAACCCCAAGAGACTTGGCTGCTTCAACCCCAATTTCGCTACTTCTATTAAGTAAAAAAGTTTAATTTGTATTTGAACGAAAAATGAATAAAATCAAAGCTTAAATATGAGTTTTAAAACTGTTTTTAATCAAAATTAGAGATAGAAATAATTAAGAAGATATAAAAGGTCAAAATCAAAATTTATCAGTTTATTTAATTTTTTACTCAAGAATAAGAGTCAAATTAGTAACATTTCTGCACTTTTGAATTACTGCCGCAATGCTCTTAGCTTCTTCTGCACCAACTTTATTCGATCTAATAAAAAATTCAATTCAATCTTTGAGGATCAAGGACTAGCAAGGAAGAAAATAAAAATGAATAGTAGTTGATACAAATAGTTACATATAAAACCAATTATTTTTTTCTTCTAAAGGAAATATTCAAATTTTAATAATGTATTTAACAAATTACGAAAGATCTATTTTTAAAGAATTTATATTCAAACTCTTATCCAAATCCATTTAATCATTTTATGAGTCTCCATCACCAACGCAATTTACCCTTTCAGACAATTATATTGGATAAATAAATTAATTTATAACTGCATGCTTAAATCTATTTAATAATTTCTTAGTTCTAATTTTTACATATCACTGTACTGCAGAATCCATTTCAGTTTTTCCACATGGTTTATAGTAGTATTTTCATAGAAAAGTTTAATGGCTTTAGGAAGCAACTACTCTATAGATTCTCTTTAATCACCTTCAGCAATCATTTTTCTAATCAACTAATTTTCTAAAAATTAATCAGCCAAATGATTTGATTAAAGGAACTAATCAATTTTTTTTCTTCTCAAATCTGCTTTCTCCTAATTGGTAATTTGCTTGCCCAAAAGCAGCTCAAGAAAAATGAGACCAAGAGAATAAACATCACCCTTTTATTAGTAATTTCCAATAATGCTATTTTATTTTTTGATGTATTTTAATTACTTTTATAGAGGCCTAGTTTAGATTTTCTTAGCTTACATAGTCATTAGGACCCGTAGCTGTTCCTATGTCAGCTGTAATATAAAAAATTCTTATTTTATTAAATTAAGGATATTTTTTGCAATTTTTATACAAATTTTGATTTTGATATATCCCAAAGGTGATCTATTAAATAGAATGTTTGATGGCTTTATTCCGCCATGTGCGATTTTTTGCTTTTCCAACTCCCTCAGACCCAACAGCAGCTAGATTAATATGATTAAGGAATTGCTTTATTTTAATTTCCTTTGTCCATTTATCAAGCTACTTAAATTACCTATTCATATTTTTTAAGTAAGCTTTAAGTTTTTTAAAAAAGAGTTTTTTTTTTTACCCTCACACATTTCCATTACAATGAAGTGGATTTTTTCCTTTTTTGTAACTTAAATAGTTTCTAAAATGTCCACAATTTAGTCTTTTTGCTTAATATTTGAAACGGAGTCTAATTTTTACTTCATTTCCTAGTGCTTTCCACTAGTCTCTTCTTTAATGCATTTAACTGCTACATCTTTTTTTGATGTTTTTGACTAAGCTTTAAAAGTAACTCCGTAACCACTACCTTCTAACTGAATTTCAGCGATATAATTCTTGCTTTTTAAAATGTCAAAGAATTGTTAAATATCTTTTTCATTTTAGTTCAACTCCTTGCATTTATATTTTATTTGAGAAGGGAGACAATTACCCATATTAGTAATTTTATTGATACTTTTTTTATAGCGAGAGTAAAAGTTTTTTTAAATAAAATCAATTAAATCCCAATAATCTTAAAATTTAACCACAATTATAGCAAAAAACTTTCATATGAATTTCAATAAATATCCTATCAAAAGATGGAAGTTTTCAAAAGAAACTGAAGCAAAAATAAAATAAAAAATACAAATTACTGCATTTAAAAATAATAGTTTTTTTAATTGCAATGTATTTAAATTATTTGCTTTTTTTATTTTATCAAAATAAAAGCATTTTTCAAGATTGAAAGTAGGCAATTTGTTTAAAATAAGAAACAAGATTAACGTTTTTGTTGTTTTAGATTATTTATTTTAACTCTTTATTTGAAAACTATAGCAAAGCTGATTAATTCAAAAATGATTAACTACATCAAAATTCATAAATTAATTTACCTTTTAAGTTCATGCTCAAAGCACAAGCAATTTTTTCAAATTAGCTTTAATTCAAAAAAATATTTTATTAAAAATAAATTTTTCAAATATTAAAATATAGTTCAGTTATTAAATTAAAAATAAACGAATATTTTATTTAAATCATTTATTTAAAATTCATTGGTAAAAATATTAAAATAAATCATAAATAAATAAATAATAATTTTTAAATACTCAAAAAATATTGAATACGATTTTTTACTATGAACAAAAAATATTCAAAAACATTTTTTTTTAATCTTTAACTTTTTATATAAGTTCAACTTTATAGTAGTAAGAATATAGAAAAATGCTCAAAATTAAAAAATTTAAGAATTTAAAATCAAAATTTAATAATGGTAATAATAATATATAAAGACAGCTGATAATTTGGATAATTAGATAAAATAAGAGGATAATAAACAAAAAACTATATTAAGAAATTGGTATAACTCAAGTAGATAATAAATAAAATCTATGATATTTTGTATTAGCCTTTATTTTTTGTGTAAATAAATTATTAAAATTGCGATCATAGATAGATATTTAATAAATGACTGACTTGAATTAACTAAAAGAAGCATATTTATATTAAAAATGAATATTGAGTTTTTTAATGATCTTATGATTTATTCTTAATTGAATGCATTTTGTGAATGAAAACAGCTTATTAGTTGTTTTTACTATACTAATTATTTGCATGTAAAATTGTTTGATTGCTTTCTTGCTTCTAAAAATACATGAAAAAGCTAAGACTTTCATGACTGACTGACTGATTTATTATTGATTAATTGATTTGCGATATTATTGATTTATTTGTAGAGTTAATATAATTTAATTAAATAAAAATCATAAATAAGAATAGAGGCATATTTCTTCGATAGTCAGTATATTTATTAATCAATTATTAGAAGAGATGGATCTAAATATTTAGCACTATTCTTTAGAGGAGCTATTCTAAGTGTGCTAAATTAAGTATAAAATTAGCTGCCATTTTTATATCATCACGGCATTTCAATTTGGGAGGGATTATTTTCCTCCTGTTGGTGCCATCAAAAAAGTATCATTAATGAATTATGTATTAAAAACAGATTATAGGAAAAAGATAATGAAAGAGCTTTTGTCAATTCGAAAATATTTAGCGACATCTGGAGCTCATTCACATAGTAAGAATATTTGAGATGAGTTTATGAAATAGCTAAAAACTTTTCTTTTGCAAACAAATAGGTGGACGAAATCTTAGTTAGATATGGAGAGGACTGTATCTCTAAACAATTTTGGTAAATTTTTGATATTTGTTTTATATTTTTTGTTAGCAAAAGAAAAAGCAAGCAAAATCAAAGGAAAATAAGAAAATATTAAGGCCAAAGCTTTTGCAAGGAGACATAGACCCACGATGATATTTTTTTGTAAAAAAAGGTACCATAATATATAAGAAAATAGATGAAAAGGAAAAGGCGATGATGTTAATATTGAATGAAGCTTTCATATATGGAAACAGATTTAAGTACAGAGTAATTCTATTCTTCCATATCTTCTGCTTTCATTTTTTTTCCTCCTTTTTCAATTGCATAATATTCAGTAAATAGGCCAAAAGCAAATATGAAAAACTTCGATTTAGGGGAAGAAATGCCTAAGCCTAAAAATTATTAAAATTCAAAGTGCAATTTAAGTGATTCGTATATTATAATTTAATAGGGTGAAGTAGACAACAGTTCTTATCCGCCTGTAAAGATAAATTTTACTGCTATAAAAAAGAGTCTACCTAACACAGACCAAAATGCGATTAAAACTGCTCTTACAACACTATTTGAAACCGTTTAAGAAGTAATTAAATATTTCTAAATAATTAAAAATTAAATAAATACCTCGCTTGGCAAATATCATCAATAAATCTTTTTTCCAATTAATACTAATCAAAAAATAATTCGACAAGCTTTCTTTTTCTATTAAGATCTAAATCAATAACTTGATATAAACTCATTTTACTCAACTATTATAAATCTATTTCTAAATATTTGTCATTTTTTCCATTTTTTTAACCAAGCAAAGACTAAAAACGTTCAATTTCTAAAATATTTTTTTAGTTTTGAAATTCCCAAGTTCAAAACCCGCTATTCGTTTGTTATTAATAATAAACTACTTTCAGTAATTATTTAAGGAATAAATTAAAGCTAGCATTGCTTTTTTTATAATCATATTAAAAAATTTTCACTGAAGCTATTTTTTATTTGTTTCAAGCTAACAGAATAAATCGTTTATCTTAATTTATTAATTAAATCCATTTATTTTAATAGGTAATGGTACAACACTCAAGTGTAGAAATCGATTTAGGAGTTTTTGGTAAAATAAATAGCTTTGAAAAAACAGTAAGTTTTGAGCCTTATAGCATGCATAAAAAGAGAGAAGTCAAACAGCGCTCTACTGTTCGTGAATTGCTAGACTAAAGGAAGGGTCTATCAAGATCTATGGCTAACTTAAATAAATTAAATTATGCCAATCTTCTCCAGTTTGGAGATTAATCAAATATAGAATAAAGCCAAATTAAGCCTCCATCAAGGCAATAAAAAGTTATGGGCTCTCATCACGAGCTTCCTTAAGTTTCCGAAAATGAAATTAAAACTGGTAACATGTTTGGCAGTGCTACCAACCTTGGTCACCAATAATATCTTTCCAACACTAATTTATAATAAATACCTTTGTTCATTAATAAAGGAGAAATAAAAAGTCATTAAAACTTAGGCTTGTCTACTGTTGCTTTAGACGATAATCTCAAGCCTAGCACAACTAACTTCCTTGGAACAAAAAGAAAAATCAAGTAATTTAAAAAAAATAATTTTAAAAATCAAATAAATTCCTTTTAAATAAAAAAAGAGTAAATGTCTAATCACAAAATTTATAAAAATTTAATTCATCAAATAAATTCGAATCATCTCCCACAAGACGTTATAAATAATAACATATATAAATAAATGATGAATTGCTCTCTGCAGGCACAGATCCTCTTGCAAAGGAACAGGTAATAAAAATTTATTAAATCAATTAAAAACAGTCTTTTTAAATATTAAAATAATTTATTAAAACATTTAAGACAAGTTTTACTAAAATGAAATGAATAAAAATATTTTTTAATATTTTTAATTTAAAATATTAATTTTATTTATGAGAATTTATTTTTTATAATTGATTGTTTTTAATTAAATAAAGGAATTTTCTAAATTAGCTAATGAAGCTTCTAATTTGATATATTCTACATTTATAAAACCTCCAAATGCATAGATTAGATACCCTCCAATTTTAGATAAATTTTCAAGAACTCTAGCAGCTCCTTTGGCTTCATAGAAGTTTAACTTATCAATCAGTGCCAGAATTGGGTCAAATTATACTCCTTCAGCTAGAAGATTATACTTTGACAGCTAAACAAAAGGCATTAAAGTTTTGTATTTAAAAGATAGCAGTGTCAATTTTACTGCAAATTAAGAGCTTTTATAAGAAACTGCAGATTTAGAAGAAGAACTTGATTATGTATTAAGAAGGGTAGAAATTAGTGAAGAGTTAGAAAGAAAAATGATTGCAAAGAGAAATTGCTATTAAAGATACAACGAATACATTTAAGAGCATATTCCTTAGGAATTTATTGCAAACATCAACAATTACTGGTTGAAGGATATTCTAAATTTAATCCCTGCTTCTCTTAATTATGTCGATATTGAGTAAAATTATATAAAAATAAAATAAATATAAATAAAAAATTTTTATATTTTTTATTAGCAAAGTAAATTTCATGAAAAATGAAATGCTTAAAGAAATTGTTATTTATTACTTCGAATCTGTCAAAAAATCTATCTTGGACTATGTTCTTAAAGACGAAGACGAAAAATTGAGAGTAGGTATTATGCAGATTTTTGATCCCGTGGTTGAGTATGGTGATAATATTTATAGAGGATTAGAGCCAGATGATGACTGGAGATCAAGTAAAGCTCATAGCACTGAGTTCATTAAATAAAATTTAGTTATCAACTCAAAGGCTACCTTAAAGCTTATGGAGCTGTGGAGGAAATATGAAAGAATGCACTTCTTTGTCCTTCCAAGCAAAAAAGACCAAACTATGAATATTTAGAATTTCATTCAAATTCAAGTAAATTATTATTTTGTTTAATAAAATATTTCAAAATCTTACTTTCTTTCAAATATTTTAAAGACTAAGCACATTACTGATGTTAAGAACCACTTGGGATCTGAATGGCTTAATGATGTAAAAGAAATTTATGAAGAGGAGCTAAATTAGATGAATAAAGATAAAAGATTGGCCTAAATATTCTTCGATTCTTCTGCTACTTTGATGTCAAATCAAATCAGATAATTAGTCACTGACTCATTAATTCTCTACAAAGAGTTCTTTGGAAGATTCGATAAGTAAGTTTTACCTACCCCCCAAGAGATTATTGAAAGAGACTAAGATTGCAGATTACCAATTGAAGATGTTTTCTTGCATATTAAACTTGCAGACGAAGATAACCACATTATTTTCTAAGATAATCTTTACGAAACTATTAAAAAGGATTTAATTAAGATGATTGATGATATTGTTAAAACAACTCAAGGATTCTCTCGTCCTGAAAATGCTATTACTAGAAATGAAAGTGTTACCCTTTGTGATATCCCACTTTCAGATGAAGTAAAAATAAATTTTATTTAAATTTTTAATTAAAAAATGTTTTTTTTAGACCTATGTGAAAGTTAAGCAATATGTCAATGACGTTTTAGATAGAAATTTAGAAAATATAGATTCAGTCCTCTTGATTTATGAGAAATATGCTTATTTATTAGAAGAAAAGATTAAGGTAGAGAGATATTTAGGAACTGGAGTTAGAACTAGAGAAGAAATTAATTTAAATGTAACAAAATACAAAACAGTTATTCAAGATATTATGAAATAAGTTCCTTCTTATGTTAGAATGAACATGATCTTAGTTGACGGATGTGAAATTAAAAAGTCATTTTTATACATTTGTGATGAAATTCTTGTAGTCTTATAGTCATATACATATACTTATATTATGAACCGCAGTGATGCTATCTAAAAAGATATTTAAAGTATGCAAGACTACATTAAAGTTAAGGCAGACACTACTGAAAAGCTAGTAGATTTAGAAAAAATGATTGAAAACATTAAAAAAATTGATTCCAAGAGAGTCTAACATGAATTCACTGATTTAAGAAAGTGGCTGCAACTTCTCATTAATAATACTCATTACAGACTTACTATTGATGATCTCAAAGTCATAGCAAGCACAGCTCATTACGTTCACTAGTTTATGGATGTTGTCAACACAGAAGAAGAAAGATTATTCAAGGTATTTTTTTAATAATGGTTTATCTTAGCAGATTTTTATTATTTCTTGTTATGAATTCATTTTTTTTAATTAAATTTTAATCTATTTATTTTAAAGGAAAGAGATGAAATCGAAGGAAAAATAAGAAAGAGAAGAAATGACCTTGAAACTGACACTAAGCAATTATGTATTGGAATAGATTCTTTGGCTAATTCATACACCGTTGATATTCAAACTGAAGATGCTCTTAAGGCAGTTGAGTAATATACTACTACTTTGAATTAATTACTTGAAGAAATGACTGATATCAACCAAAAAGAAGAATTGCTTGGATACACTCAAACAGAATTCCCTGATTTAATTGCTGCTAAAAATAATTTAACTCCCTTCCAAGATCTCTGGTATTTAATTAGAGATAGGGCAACAAAACTTAAAAACTGGCAATAAATACAGTAAGAATTAATTCAATCTTTTCAAAATTATAATAACTTTTTTCAAAAATAGATCTTGTTTCACTCTTGATCCTGAGTTGATTGAAAAGGAAATGAAAGGTATGCAAATGACTAGTTAAAAGCTGAAGATCATTTTTAAGCAAAGAAAACTTGATAAGCCTCTTAAGTTAGCTGAAGAATAATATTCTACCCTTCAAGAGTTCTAACAGCATATGCCTTTAGCAAGAGTCTTCTCTAACAAGGGTTTAAAAGATAGACATTGGAAAGATATTAGTGAAATTGTTAAGTTCCCAATCAACCCTGAAAAATCTGAAACATTAAATCGTATTATTAAGATGGAACTCAGCAAAGAAGATTATGATAAATTAGAAGATATCTCTGATAAAGCTTCTAAAGAATATGGTATTGAAAAGATTCTTCAAAAGATGAAAGATGTAAAATAAATTCTTTAAAAATTGTGGAATTTTTCTTTAATTTCTATTTTTTTATTTAATTTGCTTACAATTTATTTTATTTTCACATATTAATTTATTACTTAATTAATTAATTTTAGGATTGGAGTGAAATTAATGCAGAACTCAAGCCATGGAAAGAAACTGGTACATTTGTTATAAGTGGTACTTGCGTTGATGAAATAGTCTAAATTTTAGATGATCAAATTGTAAAAACTCTAACCATGAAGGGTTCTCCTTATGCTAAGGAATTTGAAGAGTAAATTATGGAATGGGAAGACTGGTTAAATTATACTCAATAATTATTTGAATATTGGGTTAAAGTTCAAAGTGTCTGGCTTTATCTTGAACCCATTTTTACTTCTCCTGATATTTCAAAATCTCTCCCTCAAGATGCAGTTTAATTCTAAAAAGTAAATTTTATTTTATTTTTACTTTTGCTAAATAAAAAATTTTATAACAAATAAGGTTGATTCTGATTGGAAAAATAGTATCATGGGTAAGGTATCTAAAAATTTAAAAGTAATAGAGTTCACTAAGGATAGAAGAATGCTCGAAATTATGAAAGAATCCCATTTGAAGTTAGAATTAGTTTCTAAGGGTCTTAATGAGTACTTGGATCAAAAGAGACAGAGCTTCCCAAGATTTTATTTCTTATCAAATGATGAGTTGCTTGAAATTCTTTCTGAAACTAAAGACCCAACTAGAGTTTAACCCCATCTTAAGAAGTGCTTTGAAGGTATTTAAAAGCTCAAATTCGATAACACTCATAAGATCTATGGTAATTTATTTATTTTAGTTTTCAAGTTTATAAAATTAATGATTTTTTATTTGATAAAAAGGTATGTTCTCAAGCGAAGGTGAATATGTTCCTTTCATCACAGTCATTGATACTGAAATAGCTAATGGTAATGTTGATCAATGGTTAGTCTGGGTAGAAGACTAGATGGTTTAAGCTGTTCATAAAGTCACTTAACAAGTAAAATTATCAAAAACTTAATTTCATAAAAAGCATTTGATTAAAACTTTTTATTTTTTAGTCTTTTGATGAGTACTAAAAAATTGCAAGAAAAGATTGGGTTCTGTAGAGATGCGGTATGGCTGTCCTTTGCGTAAACATGACCTATTGGACTCACTTCACTGAAAAAGCTTTGCAAGAGGAGGGCACAAAAGGTGCTTAAAAGTATTCCAACACTTGTAACGAATAGGTAATAAATTTTTTATAAAAGTTATTTTAGTTTAGAATACATTTGTAGGAGAAATGCAAAAAAGATTGCTCAAAATTTTTAATTAATTTATAAATGCGATGATGTTTTTAGAATGGATATTTGAATATAATTAGCTTTTTAAACTAATTATGTTAAATTTGAAAATACCTTCACGAATGAGCATAAATAATATAAGTTTAATAATAATTAAAATTATTTTGTGATAAATTTAATTTAACTAAATTGAAATATAAAAAAGCTTGAATAAATTGTAGAATTAGTTCGTTCTAATATCAACAAGTTGGATAGATGCACTATTGAAGCTTTAATTGTGCTTGATGTACATAACAGAGATAGTGTTGCAAAATTAGTAGAAAAGAATATCTCTAATGTTAACGATTTTGAATGGTAGAGTCAACTTCGTTATTATTGGATTAACAACAACACAACTGTTAAAATTATTAATGCAGTTTGTGAATATAACTATGAATATCTTGGTAACTCAACCAGATTGGTCATAACTCCTCTTACTGATAGATGTTACAGAACACTTTGTGGTGCTGTTCATCTTAATTATGGTGGTGCTCCAGAAGGACCTGCAGGTAATTACAATTTTTATTTTTATCCTATGATTTTTTTAATTAAATTTTAAATAAATAATTTAGGAACTGGTAAAACTGAAACTGTTAAGGATTTAGCCAAGGCTCTTGCTCGTTAATGTGTCGTCTTTAACTGTTCTGATGGTTTAGATTACAAGGCTATGGAAAAATTCTTCAAAGGTTTGGCTTCAAGTGGTGCTTGGAGTTGTTTTGATGAGTTCAATCGTATTGATTTGGAAGTGCTTTCTGTCGTTGCTTAATAAATTTTATCAATTCAAATTGCCCGTACTGAAGGAAAGAAAGAATTTGAATTCTATGGCTCTGTTATTCCTCTTAAGCCTACTTGCAACTGTTTTATTACAATGAATCCTGGTTACGCAGGTCGTTCAGAATTGCCTGATAACCTCAAGGCTCTTTTTAGATCAGTAGCGATGATGGTTCCAGATTATGCAATGATTGCTGAAATTTGTTTATATTCGTATGGTTTTTCTGACGCTAGAAATCTTGCAAGAAAAATTGTAACCACTTACAAGCTCTGTTCCGAGTAACTTTCTTCATAAGATCACTACGATTATGGTAATTTTTTATTATTTTTCACTAGATAATTCAATTATTTAAATTTTTTTTTTTTCAGGTATGAGAGCAGTAAAGTCAGTACTTACAGCAGCTGGTAACTTGAAAAGAAAGTATATTAGAGAAGACGAAAGTATTCTTATGTTAAGAGCTATCAAAGATGTTAACGTAGCTAAATTCTTAAAGTATGATCTAGTCTTGTTCGATGGTATTACTGAAGATCTCTTCCCTGGAGTAAAATTGCCTGAAATAGATTACAGAAATATGTTTGAGTGTATTGATTCTGCTTTATAAACAAGATAACTCCAAAAGGTTGACTACTTTGTTGAGAAAATTATCTAACTTTATGAAATGATTCTTGTTCGTCACGGCCTCATGGTTGTCGGTATGCCTTTCTCTGGAAAAACATCAGCACTTCATGTCTTAGCTGATGCTTTAACTCTTTTAAATGAAAGAGGATAAATGGAAGAAAATAAAGTTCAAATCACCACTTTGAATCCTAAATCTATTACTATGAACTAGCTTTATGGTTATTCTGATGAAGTTTCTCATGAATGGACTGACGGTGTCTTAGCCGTTAAGTTTAGAGCTTTTGCTAAGTAAGAAAATCTTGATAGAAAAGTAATATATTCATTTATTTATTTATTTAAAATAATATTTTAGTCTTATTAATATTATAAGAAATTCCTTCTTTTTTAGTAATATTTTTTATTTTAATTCAAAGTGGCTTATTTTTGATGGTCCTGTTGATGCAGTTTGGATTGAAAACATGAACACCGTGCTCGACGATAATAAAAAATTGTGTTTAAATTCTGGTGAAATTATTGCCATGTCTAATTCAATGAACATGATTTTTGAACCTATGGATTTGGCTGCTGCTTCTCCAGCTACTGTTTCCAGATGTGGTATGATTTATATGGAACCTCAATACATGGGATGGGAGCCACTTTATCATAGTTGGGCTTCTACTTTACCTAAAACATTCAAATAAGAAGACCTCGATGAAATTGACACTTTGTTTAGATGGATAATTAATCCTACTTTGAAGTTTATTAGAAAGAAATGCCATGAAATATCTCCAACACAAGACTAAAATTTAGTTGTATCCTTAATGAGAATATATAGAGGTATTTATTTTATTTCATTTTTAAATTTGGATTCTTAAAATTAATAAAAACTAGGTTTGCTCAAGGATTTGGAAGACTAAGATTATTATGATAGCATTGAATTCAAAAATAAATAATCCATGATTTAGTTCAGATTCATATTCTCTCTCTACTGGTCTATTGGTGGCTCTTTAACTGGTGATGATAGAAAATAATTCAACGTTTTCGTTGCAAGACTTCTTAACAAAGAAATATAGGATCCTGATATTCCTGCTAATCTTGATATTAAGAAAATCACAGTTCCTGATAACGGATAAATTTACGAATATAATTTACGCTACAAAGAAGCTAAGGTAAAAACAATAAATATAATTTAAATTTATCAAATTTATTTATTATTGAGAGTTTTCTCATTTTAAAAAAAATCTAATTCTCAAAAAATATTTTTTAAATAATTAGAGCGAAGGTATTGAATGGGTTAAATGGGTTGACTTAATTGAAAATATTGACATCCCTGCTAAAGCTAAGCCATAAACTATTATAGTACCTACTTAAGATACAGTTAGATACTCATTTTTATTAGAACACAACATCAAGAATTGCGTTCCCACTCTTTTCTGTGGCCCAACAGGTACTGGTAAATCAGTTTACATTAAAAACTTGCTAATGTAAAAGCTTGATCAAAAGAAATACATGACCATTGAAATTGGATTTTCTGCATAAACAAGTGCTACCTAAACTATGGACATTGTTGATAGCAGACTTGATAGAAAGAGAAAGGGTGTTTATGGCCCAAAGATTGCTGAAAAGGCTATTATATTTGTTGATGATTTGAATATGCCAACAAAAGAAAAATGGGGTGCTTAGCCTCCTGTTGAAATTTTACGTTAAATGCTCGACTGCGGTGGATGGTATGACATGAAGGATGACAAACCATTTAAATAGCTTGTTGATATCATTTTTGTAGCAGCTATGGGTCCTCCAGGTGGTGGTAGAACCTTCATTACTCCTCGTATGCTTCGTCATCTTAACTTGATCTCTTTAGCTGAGTTTGATGAATCTTCTTTGAAAAAGTAAAATTTATTTTAATATAAAATAAATTAATTTTTTTTGTTTAATCAGGATTTTCTAAACAATTCTTTAATGGTACTTCTCTACTCAATAATTCAATGAAGATATCAAGAAACTTGAAGGTAGATTGGTTCAAGCTACACAAGAAACATACAAAGTCGCTACTGAATTTATGAGACCTACTCCCACAAAATCTCATTACTTGTTCAACTTGAGAGATATCTCAAAGGTCGTTATGGGTATCTGCTTAGCTGATAGAGACTTAACTGTAAAATAAGAATAAATTGTACGTCTCTGGGTGCATGAAACTCTCAGAGTATTTAGTGATAGACTTGTAGATGAAGCAGATAGATCTTTAATGCTTAGCAAGATCCGTGATATCACAAGAAGAATCTTTAACTTGAACTTTGACACAATTTTTGAAGTAAAATAATACTAAAAAAGTTTAATAAAATTAAATTAAAATTGATGAATAAAAGCATTTAGATACTAATGGCGATAAGAAAGTAGACACTTTAGATGAAATTAGAGGTTTGATTTTCACTAATATTTTAACTCCTTTGGGAGCTCCTAAAAAACCTTATGAAGAAGTGTTTGAAATGAATAAATTAACCGAGGCTTGTGAAGAATCTCTTTCTCAATATAATATGGTTTCAGACAAACCTATGGATTTAGTGCTTTTCTAGTTTGCTGTTGAACACTTGCTTATCATTTAGCGTATTATTATGCAACCTGGCGGTAATGCTTTGCTTGTTGGTGTTGGTGGTTCAGGTAGACAGTCACTAACCCGTTTGGCTTCTCATTTGAATGATTTTGTTACTATTTAAATTGAAATCAGTAAGCAATATGGCAAAGTAGAATGGCGTGAAGATTTAAAAAAGATCTTAAAGAGTGCTGGTGGAAAAGGATAATAAACAGTTTTCTTATTCACAGATAGTTAAATTAAGTAAGAAGGTTTTGTTGAAGATATTAACAACCTCTTGAATACCTGCGAAGTTCCTAATTTGTTTGCACCTGAAGACAAGGCAGAAATCATGGAATTAGTTAGATCCGATGCCAGAAGTGAAGGTAAAGCTTCTGAAGGTACTCCCGATCAGCTCTATGCATATTTTGTAGAAAGATGCAAAAACAATCTTCATATAGTACTTTGCTTTAGTCCTATAGGTGATGCTTTCAGAACTAGAGTCAGAATGTTCCCTTCATTAGTTAATTGTTGCACTATTGATTGGTTCTTCGAGTGGCCTTAAGACGCTCTTGTTTCTGTCGCTAAGAAATTCATGAAAAAAATTGAAATGGATGAAAAAACTCGTGACAAATGCACAGTAATAAATTTCTAATTTACTTTATAATTCATTTTAATTAACAAATTTTAAATAAATAATTTATTTATTTATTATTATTTATGAAAATTTAATTTTACTTTTAAAAATTTAAAGGAAATGGTGCAATATTATCATTAGTCTACAGCTACTTGGGCTAACAAGTTCTTCTTGAATTTAAGAAGAAAGTATTATGTCACACCTACTTCTTACTTGGAAATGATTATTACATTCTAGACCTTGCTAGATGAAAAGAGAAAATAAGTTCAATCAAATATTCACAAATATAAAAATGGTTATAATTAAATTATTACAACTGAATAAGCTGTTGGTTAGATGCAAATTTAGTTAAAAGAAATGGTTCCTAAACTAAAATAAGCTGCAGAAGATACAAAATAAAAAATGGAGGCAGTCGCTAAAGAAAAAGCTGTTGCAGATAAGTTGGCTGAAGGTATTAAAATGGAAGAAGCTACAGTCTAGCTTGCAGTAGACAAGGCTAATGCTATCAAGGAAGAATGTGAAAAAGATCTTAACGAAGCTCTTCCTGCATTATAAGCTGCTGAAGAAGCACTTAACGTTATTACCAAACCTCAAATTGATAATCTTAAAACTATGAAGTAGCCTGCTGAACCTATCAAAGCAACTATGAAGGTATTTTATTATAAATTAGTTATTAATTAAATAAGATTTTAATTTCTTTTTTTCTCAAATAATATTAAGGCTGTCTGCTTAGTTATGTATCCTAATCCTTCAGAAAAGAAGAAGGAAGGACTCAAGACTGTTGTTGATTGGTGGGCTGCTAGTGTTAAACTGTTAGGTAACCCAAGATTATTACAAGATATGCAAGGCTTTGATAAAGAAAATATCCCAGAAAAAGTTATTCAATAACTCGGAGCTTATTTCAATGATGCAGAAGCTAAACCTTTCTTAGAAAAGAATGTAGTAGAAAAAGCTTATGAAGCTTGTGGTAGTATGTTAGCTTGGGTTCATGCTATGCATGATTATTACTATGTCAATAAGAAAGTCAAGCCTAAAAAAATTGAATTGGCTAAGGCTCAAGCAGAAGTGTCTGGCTTGGAAAGTTAATTAAGAATTAAACAAGCTGAATTGAAGGCTGCTATGGATAAAGTCGATGCGTTAAACAAGGATTTAATGATAACAAAGAAGAACAAAGAGAAACTTGAAAAAGACTATGAGGAGTGCTCACAATAACTTGAACGTGCTAAGATTTTGATTGGTAACCTAGGAGGTGAAAAAGATCGTTGGGGTAACTTAGCTGAAGAGCTAAAGCAACAGTATGAATCATTAACAGGTGATATTCTTGTTTCATCAGGTATTATTGCTTATCTTGGAGCTTTTACACCTACTTACAGAAAAGAAATTTCATAAGACTGGGTTCATAAATGTAAAGAAATGGAGATCTTAGGTAGTGAGAAATTCAATTTACCAAAGATTTTAGGAGACCCTGTAAAGATCAGATAGTGGAATATTGAAGGTTTACCTTCTGATAGCTTCAGTGTAGAAAACGCTATTATTATCTTTAGATCAAGAAGATGGCCCTTATGTATAGATCCTCAAAATCAAGCCAATAAATGGATCAAAAAAATGGAAGAATCAAGAAAATTGTAAGTTATTAAGTTAACTGATAATGACTATCTCCGTACTCTCGAAAATGCTATTCAATTCGGTAGACCAGTTCTTCTTGAAAATGTGCCTGAAGATTTAGACCCATCTTTGACTCCAATCTTATTGAAGCAAACATTCTAAAAAGGTCCTTCAACCTATATCAAGCTTGGTGAGGCCGTAATTGAATATTCCTTAGACTTTAGGTATTATTTTAATAATTTTGGAATATTTAAAAGCTAAATTTTTAAAGATATTATTTCAAATAAATTTAATTATTTATAAAGAATTATTTTATTTCTTTTTTGAATTTTTAAAGATTTTCTTTTCAAAAAAATTCAATTGCTTATTTTATTTCTTATAAAATTTTTGAGGATTTTTTTTTCTTATAAATTGAAGAATCATTTTATTTCTGATAAAAATTTATTATCATTTAAAAAAATGAATATTTTTCTACAATCAAAAATATTTTTTGAAATACCATTTTTTTATTTTTAATTTAAATAAATGAATTAAATTTATTTTTAAATACTAACAGATTCTATATTACAACTAAATTGCGTAATCCTCACTATTTACCTGAGTTGTCAACAAAGGTTACAATTTTGAACTTTATGATTACTTATGAAGGTTTGAATGATTAATTGCTTGGTATTTTAGTTAAGAAGGAGCGCCCTGATTTGGAAAAAGAAAAAGAAAGATTAATTATTGAAAGTGCTAGCAATAAAAAGTAATTGGCAGAAATCGAAGATAAGATTTTGTAAGTTTTATAAGGAAATAAAAACATTCTTACAGATGAAACTGCTATTAATATTCTCACTGCTTCAAAGGTAATTGATATTCTTTTCTTTTTATATTCATCTTATTAGATATTTTGAATCATGAAAAATAACTTTTTAAATAAAATAAATAGAATACTTCAAATGAAATCAAAGAAAAGCAAGAAATTTCAGAAGCAACAGAAAAAGAAATTGACAATGCAAGAGAAACTTATTAGGATGTTTCTTAGCAAGCAAGTAGTTTGTTCTTCTGTATTTCAGACTTGGGCAACATCGATCCTATGTATCAATATTCTTTAGCTTACTATATTGATCTATTTACATAGGGTATTTCTTAAGCTGAACTAAGTGATGTCTTTACTCAAAGACTTGAAAACTTAAAGAATTACTTCTTGTATTCTCTTTATTCTAATATTTGTAGATCACTTTTTGAAAAGGATAAACTTGTATTCTCTATGCTACTTGCTTCTCGTTTAATGGAGTTTAGACACGAACTTGACAACGAACACTGGAGATTCTTCATGACTGGTGGTATTTCTCTTGACGAAAATCTACCTCCTCAACCTCAAGATGCTGCTTGGATTTCTGCAAAATCTTGGGCAGAAATTGTGAGACTCAGTGCTCTCAAGCATTTCGATAACTTCTATAAAAACTTCTATGCTCCTGAAAAGCTTGTAAAAATTTTAATAATTAATTATCTATTAAATAAAAATTACATTTATTCTAAAATTAATACAAATAGGCTCATTTTAAGAAAATTTTCGATAGCAGCAGTCCTCAAACTGTTCCTTTACCTGCTGAATTAGACTCTAAGTTCGATGAATTCCATAAACTTATGATTTTGCGTACTATTCGTCCTGATAAGATTATTCCAGCTGTTTAAAATTTCATCTCAAATAAGTTGGGATAGAAGTTTATTGAACCTCCTCCTTTTGACCTGGGTTTAATTTATAAGGATTCTTCAGCCATTACTCCATTGATTTTCGTTCTTTCTCCTGGTTCAGATCCTTTTGCTAGTTTGAATGCATTCTCACAAAAGATGAAAAAGGAAATCAATTCAATCTCTTTAGGTTAAGGCTAAGGTCCAGCTGCTTAAAAAATGATATTCGAAGGACAAATCACAGGTAATTGGGTTGTCCTACAAAATTGCCATCTCGCTGTAACTTGGATGACAACTTTAGAAAAAATATGCGAAGGCTTCAACAATAATCCAGAAATGAATCCTGAATTTAGATTATGGTTGACTTCTTATCCATCTCCAAATTTCCCTACTAGTGTTCTTTAAGCTGGTATTAAAATGACTAATGAACCTCCTAAGGGTCTTAGAAGCAACATGCTTGGTTCATATTTAATTGATCCTATTATCAAGCCAGAATTCTTTGACGGATGCAATAATCCTATGGTAACATTTTTAAATAAAATATTAATTAATAAATAAATAAATAAATAAACAAACAAATTAATTAATTTTAACAGGCATTCAAGAAATTACTTTATGGTTTATGCTTCTTCCATGCTGTTATTTAAGAAAGAAGAAAGTATGGCGCTCTTGGTTGGAACATTTCTTATGAATTCAATGAATCAGACTTGCGTATTTGTGTCAGACAATTAAAAATGTTCCTTGATGAATCAACTGGAGTTTTCCCATTCGATGCACTCAATTATTTAGCAGCAGAATGTAACTATGGTGGTAGAGTCACAGATGATAAAGATAGAAGACTAATTAAAACTCTTTTGCTTGATTACTACAACCAAGAAACCGTTGATAATCCTAATTATCAATTTGCTCCAGGCCTTGAATATAGAGCACCACATTGTGAGACCCATGAAGATTTTATAAATCACATTAAGACTAAGCTACCTTTAATTGCTCCTCCTGAAGTATTTGGTTTCCATCTTAATGCAGATATTACTAAAGATATGAACGAAACAAATCTCTTAAATGACTCTCTTTTAATTTGCTCCTCTCACGGAGGTAATTAATTATTCAAAAGCAATAGCTTTCTATTAAAATAATATAATTTCTTATATAGTTTTAATAAAATTTTTATAAATTAAATAAAAAAGGTGGTAGTGGAGGTGAAAGTGTAGAAGACACTTTGAAGTAGGTATGTTAAAATATCTTAACCGATTTCCCTCAACAATTCAACATACCAGAAGTACAAAAGGTATTCCCAGTCGTAAAGAATGAAAGTATGAACACTGTACTTACTTAAGAACTTACTCGTTTTAACAAGTTGATCAAGGTAATTAGAAAATATAAACGACTAATTATTTATTTATTAAATAATTTAATTCTAAAAATATTTCCTTATTATTTCAAAAGGTTGTTCAATCCAGCTTAGTTGATATCTAAAAAGCTCTTAAGGGTGAGTTATTGATGTCTATTCAACTTGAAGCTGCTTCAAAGAGTTTGTTTGATGGTAAAGTTCCTGATCTTTGGATGCAAGCAAGTTATCCTTCACTAAAGCCACTAGGTGGTTACGTTGCAGATCTGAAATAAAGATTACACTTCTTCTAAAATTGGATTGACTCTCAAACCAGTCCAAATGAATTTTGGCTCTCTGGTTTCTACTTCACATAGAGTTTCCTTACTGGTGTTTTACAAAACTACGCAAGAAAGAAAATTATTCCAATTGATATAATTGAATTTGACTTTGAAGTAAACTTTTGCTTTATCTTGAATGTTATTTATTGAAATATAAATTTAAAAAATAGTTTATCAACACTCCAGTAACTGCAAAGCCAGAAGATGGTGCTTATGTTCACGGTCTCTTTATCGAAGGCTCAAAATGGAATATGAACACTATGAAGTTGGACGAATCAGACCCAAAAGTAATAAATTTTAAAAAATATGATTTTTAATTAAAAAAAATTGAAAAAATAAAAAGGTTTTGTTTGTCAAATGCCCAACAATTTTACTAAAGCCAAAGAAAACTTCAGAATTGTCTTAATACAAAAACTATAACTGTCCTGTCTATAAAACAACTGCACGTAGAGGTGTTCTATCAACAACAGGTCACTCAACTAACTTCGTTATGTATATAAGAATGCCAACAGATAAATCTGAAAGCCACTGGATTAAGAGAGGTGTTGCATTACTTACCCAATTAGACGATTGATTAAATTTAGAAACAACCTTTCAAAATTTTGAGTAAATATTCTTAAAAAAATATTTTAAGAGAAAAAACTTTAACTAATTGTCTCTAAAATACTAACTATCTAATAAAATTTATTAATAATTTAACAATTAAATCAAAAATAATATTTATCTTTATTCAA
>NW_002476321.1:157823-192263 GCF_000189635.1 Tetrahymena thermophila SB210 | reverse complement strand
TTAGTTTTAGAAATATTAATATATGGATGTATGAAATTTCATATGGTTTAAAGAAAATTAAAAAAAAAAAATTAATTTTATGAAATTGAAACATATCATAAAAATATGGTAGCAAATCAAATATTTTAATAAGTATTTCTAATGATTTTTGTTTATTTATATCAGAAAATGTGTCTATTTTGGGATATTAACATAAAAAGTAAATTACATTTTAATATAGATTTATTTTGATTAGTAAAAAAATGATTTTATCAATAGGTATTTAGCAAGAACATTTTTCATAATTTTGGGATTTAACCACTAGGGAAGAACTTTCTTTATGCAAAGTTTATGTAATATTTATCGAATTGCCAGTTATTTCTTAAGTTAAGTTCATCAATTAGAGGATTTTATGGTAGACTCTAAAGCTTGTATGTTGACTTTTAGTATGCAGGTTACTATTTGGTATTTTCAAACCAAATATAAAGTGCTTTTAGTGCATCAACATCTTTTCCATTCAAATTATCTTTTAAAATATGCCTTAAAAAATAAAAAAGTTAGATATTTATTTTACAAAAAATTAAACATTTTAAAAAATAAAATTACTTTCCAAATGCAGTTTCAAATAATATAATCATTTAATCTAAAACTGGTAGAATAGCAATATCACCCATCCCAAAAGTAGAACCAAACAAGAAGGTTTTTGAATTTTATTCAACTCTAATTGGCAAATCAATTTAAGATGACAAGAATTTTAAATTTTATTAAATTTCATTTAGAATACGATAAGCTTCTTCTTTATTTTTGTTTCTAATAGCACCTAAAATTCTCCATTTCTTTGCGTCAATAGAACTATAATATGTGATCCATTTTCTGATTTGGGCTCTTTAGAAACTGTCTTAAGGAAGCAAGCCAGGTTAGTATTTATCATTGAGATACTCTAAGCAGACCAAGCTTTCTGATATAGTCTAATAAAATAATAAATTACATTTAATTATAAGAATATTTATAATCTACCTATCCTTGCTTGTTAATAATCACTGGTACTTAATGGAGGGGATTTATTTTTAGGAACTCAGGAGTAAGTTATTAATTTACCAATAGATCAATTTCATTATATTCATATGGTACTTAGAGGAGTTCTAAAGCGGTTCTTACCCTGATGGCGTAAGGACAAGTAACAAAGCAGTAGAATCTTACAGGTTCGTTAGTAGCAGTAATATCCATTTTTTTTAAAATCTAAAATTCAATTAATTCTAATAATTATTATTATAATCTAATTAAATGCAATATTTTTTTTTTTAGTTTAATTAGATGGAAAATTTATGGAAATTCAAAAGAATGAACACCGAGTAAACAAATCATATCTTATTTCTGCTATTCATTCGATATAAGTGATGTCATAAAATATAATTTTTACTTTACATCTTAATTTTTATTTGTTGAGTAAGATTAGAGAGTACACAAAAATAAATTCCTTAGCTAAAATTTTTGAATTTATAAAAAATTTTTAATTTTAAGAATTAATTTAATTTTCAACCTGATAAAACTTCATCCATTAGCAAAACGTGTTGTTAGTTTTCACATTATTGCATATTTTAAAGTAAAATTATAATATTTTAGTTATATTGCAAGCTTTGTATCATTAATAATTAATAAATTATAAAGGTAATTTTACTTGAATCATGATAAATATTCATGAAAATTTAAGAATTTTGAATGAAAAAATTTCATTATCTTTCAGAAAAATAAAAATAACAGCATAAGATAATTTCAATTGTTTTTCTCTTTCTATAAATCTAATGAGAATATTAGTTAATATTTTAGAAATTGCTAACTAAGATTAATTACTTATATATATATAATACACAAGAAGTAAGAATACTGTAACAAATTTAAAAATAATCACTCTATTTTTAATTAACTTAATAAGTTAGTTTTTTATTTTTGAAATTTTAAAGTCAAATCTATCTTAAATTATATACTTAAATATATTTTAATATTAATTTTCTATCATTCTTTTCTTTTTATAGTCAAAATTCACTTTCTCTCCTGTCTTCATCAACTTAACATAAATATGAATTTATTTATTAAGCAAGCAATTCAACTAATTTAGGTTTTATTTCCTATGGTAATTCTAAAAATAAAAATTAATATTGAAAATATTATTTTTTTTATTTTACAGTAGTATTTTATAAATTCATCTGTTAACTATTCAGGTTTATCTCCTTCACGAACAACTATCCTTTACATTTGATTTTCTCCAAGGTTGACATCAACATAAAGCATGATGGGCTTTTCATAATTCTGCATTTCTTTATATAATTAAATAGAATTAGAATAAAAACTTAATTTCTTAATTAATTAAATACAATTATAATCCATATCTGTCCCATTATTGTTGTTATACAATTATTAGATAGAATCACCTTAACCATTACTTTAAAAATTAATTGTTGAATATTCGCTTGGTAGATTTACATTTTTGGATTTGTTTTTCTCAATAGGATTCTAACCTTGCTTAGGATTTACTTTATTTGTTTATTAATTAAAATATTTATTTTAAAAATTTTTTCAGATTATTTAATTACTTTGTATGGATTTATTTTTTTAATTATGAGAAGGTCTTGGTGACTTTGAAACATTGTTGCTATTGTTATTTGGTAGTAAACTTGCTGGTCTTTTAGGAAACTCATAACCTCTTGATTTATACTTTTCTTTAAATTAATGCTCTTCTTATGCTTATTTCATTCTTTTAATAGCTAAATCTGCGTTTCTAACATAAGGCTACTGCATTTATTGAGATTGATTTCTTTTAATGTTTGAGTTGTAATTAGTATTTATCTGAGGATTAAAAGTGCATTCATCACATTCTTTTTCATACTCCACTTCTTATTTAGATTTATCACGTTTGAGTTCTTTCTTTCTTTGATCATACAATTATTCATAGACAGATTTATTTCTTTGAAGATTTTTTAATTTAATTCAATTAAATTAAATAAATTATTTATTTATTTATGATTTAAAAATATTTACTGGTTATCACGGAAAGGAGAGCGGGATGAAACTGTTTCTGGATGGAAAGTGCACTAATTAAGTTATTACTACTCTTTTTCTTATTTTATTTTTTCATTTATTTTTATTTAAGCAAGTCTCCTGGCATTTTGAATATCAGCATTTGATAAATTGCTTTACAAAGGTATCTTAATTTATTTTTTAAAAAAGTTAATTTTTAAATTTACTTGAAAAAATATTTATAAAATACTTCTTCAACATTGGCAATTTAAATCATTCTTTGTCTGTGGTTAGTTGCTAATTATTCAGTATTCTTATTTTTGTATGGAGAAATAAATGACTGTGATTTATGAAGAATTTAAGATTGCCCGTTTACACCATTTCTGGGAGAAAAAGGCTACTCTTAATTATTGCTACTGAGCTAATCTTTATTTTTTGTTTAATGTAATCTATTTAAATACCATAGCTTAAACTGATTTTATATCATTTTAACATCGCTGGGAGATATTGACCAATTTTAAATTGGATCAAAAGTTCCTATTTACATATTTTTGCAAGCATTTGGAGGTATAAATGTTGAAGTTTCTTACTAGCTTTACTCTACCTAATTATTTTAAAGCGAATTACTATTTCGAGGAGTTAATGCTGAATTCGAAACAGGATTAAAAGGTGTTTCTATTTTACTAATAAGTCAAAATATTTTTTTTAAATTAATTTTTTAAAGTTAAAATTTACTTTAGTGTAGATTATATGCTAGAGTTGTTTTTTTGATTCTGAATGGGTTTTTAATCACTTGATATATTGTGGAAAGAAGGTATCACTTATGACTTAATTTATGGATTTCCAGTTCCAAAAGTATTTAGATATTGTTCACAATCTGGACTCAATTTATCTGCAGGTTTGATATCTGAAATTTATATATTGATTTTTTAGGCTGATACATTTTAAATATAAACACTATTATTGAGCATTTCACTTGTAATTATTGGCAAGTCGATGTTAATTCCATGAACAGCAAAAAAGAATAATAATAGATTTCTGCTTCTAACACCATTGTTAATCTGACCATTCATAATAATCCACAGATCATTTAGTAAAGCTCTTTCCTTTGCATAGTTAAAGGAGTCTATATAACTCTTGTCACTTATAAATCTTAATCTCTTGGTAAGGTCTTACACTCTAATAATTAAATTCAAAATTATAACTATATAAATATCAAGTTAAAATTAATTGGGAAATTACTAATTATAATTTAGGGAATATGAATGTGGCACGGATTCTGAATTTACTACATGGCTTAGCTCTTCTTCAAAGTCCTTAACAAATTTTTAAGCTAAGCAGTAATCATTCATCCTTTAAGCTGCTATAGAAGGTTTGGTACTGGCAGTAATTGATGTAAAAACTTCATCTGAAAGCTGTTTATTCTTTTCCTTTCTTACGGAAGCATCTTCGTAAAGTCTATTATATAACTAATCTTATTATTCAGGAGATCTATGAATTCTATTTGTAGAATTTCCTCTAGATTTTTCTGGGGTTTTCTCATTCTCTAAGCCATACTTCTTTTTCACACTTTCTGTAACTAAATTATTCAGTCTTTTGAAAACATCACTATCTCCAGACAATTTACTTGAATTAATTTGTTTTGATTTCTATATTTTTAAGTTATTATTTATTCATAAATAAATAAACAAAATAAAGCTGCTTTAATTAGTATACCTTAGATATTTCAGGTTTATAAACAAAGTCTGCTGTTGTTGTTGATTCTATATTCACCCTTGACTAAATTAAATATAAAAATGTATTAATTTAAATTCGTAAATTGCCAATATTTTACATGCTAAATATTTAGCTCTTTCACATCTGAAAATTTATTTTAATCATCTAAAAATTGCTTCCAAGATCTTGATCTTGCTGTCAGACTATTATTATTAGGGTTCAAGCTTGCATAGCTCTACTCTAATATTTTACTATTTTTAGTCTGTTTATACTGATAATCATCAATTTAAGGATAAAACAACTCTTTTTATCTCCAATGGTTTGAATCATCATTACTCAGTTATGCTGGATTTTTTGATAGATTGTTTTAGCTTGTATTGGTGGGAACCAATAATAGATTAGAAGTAGGAGTAGCTTTGGCCTAAGCAAACTAGCTTATATTGTTGCTGTTATTATTATAAGAACTTAAATTGATTGGATAAGTAAAGTCCACCTAACTTTATTTAGGCAATTAATTTTGATTATCGTGTAATTAGTCTTGGAATGAATAATTTTTAGGTGAAGTCTGTTAAGATTTTGAATAGTTGATAAAGTCTTAATTTTTCATATGAATTGGAGTTTTTGATTGGGCATTGCTTTTAGCTTAGTAATTAAATTTATCTGGCACTTAATAACTTGTTAGGTTGTTATTTATATTAGGAACATGATTTGATATAAAATTTTAATTAGCTTATTTTAAAACGTTTTTATCTTAGTTGACTTTAAAATTATTAAGTTCAAAGTTATCATATTTAGCATGACTATTATTATCAGTAGCTGCAGGTAAATTTTAATTAAAGTTGTTGGATTTATTAATTGCATTCTGCATAAAGCTGCTACCTTCATTCTAACTTTAATTCTCATCCTTCTTGTGGAATAATTTTTAATTTATTCTTGGTGAGTTATTGCTTTCTTAAATTATTTTTCTCAAATTAGACTAGTTTTTTTAAATCTACTGTGATGATGAAGGAGACTTTACACTATTAGGTGTACGATAGGAATATTAATTGCTGAGGGTAGATCTAGGAGAAATATCTTTCTACCAAGTAACACTCTAAGGAGAAGTTAACTTTTATTTCGATATTTAAGAAAGTTTGCTTATAGAACTTTTTTTTGTTTTTGGAGTACTATCTCTATAATTAGATACCTATGAATTTTCAACAGTGCTTTTATTGTTCTATGGAGAATTTTGCAATGAATAAGGAACATTTCTACTTAAATTATTGGCAGATTATTAGTTTTGGTATGGTTATTAGAAAGATTATGTTTCTGGCATTTTAAATTAAAGCTATTTTTCAATTTTTTACTATTATTATTCATGAGGCTAAGGCTATTAAAAATATGTTTGCTACAACTTTTCAACATACTACTAATATTACTATTATTATTTTTGTGCTTATTAATTAATTTAATTGTTTCCAAAACTACTTTTCAAGTGATCTTAAATAATTTAAGGTCTATTTTGTTGCTAGTGAGGCTAAGAAAAATAGTTCTATTATTATAAATCTGGCTACTGAATAGAAGATGTATATTAGTAGTTACTCTAATCTTATATTGATCGCTATAAATTTGCATTGCTAGCTTATGATTGCAATGTCCTAGAATTAAAAATTCCACTATTATATAAATTTGAAGATTTTTCAAGAGTTGGCTAAAAAGTGCATTCACTAAATCTAAATTTTAACAACCATAAAATTAATTAATTTTTAACAAATATAAATAATAAAATATTTTATTTACTCTTTGTTTAATTGCTATTCTTACAAAGCTTGGTGTTTTAACTTGATCTCTTCACCTTTTTATAATAATTTACTGACAAATTAATCTGATTATTCAGGTGTT
Source organism: Tetrahymena thermophila SB210 (assembly GCF_000189635.1). Taxonomy (NCBI): domain Eukaryota; phylum Ciliophora; class Oligohymenophorea; order Hymenostomatida; family Tetrahymenidae; genus Tetrahymena; species Tetrahymena thermophila. Next base: position 185,672 of record NW_002476321.1, on the reverse strand, counting down.
CTCTTTCTCTGAGCAGTTGATCTTTGATTATCTTCTTATTAGTATTTAGGAGCCATAAGCTCTTAGATCATCTCTAATTTAGTAGGAGAAAATCCTTTTGGGTATCCCATATTTTAAATTTCTTAATGCCTTTTTCTCTTAACTTCTAAATCTTCAAGCATTTTGCTTAGTGGTGATTAATTTAACTACTTATTAGCAACACTAGTAAGAGGGCTTTTGCTAATAGGAGAATTTTTAGCTGTCTAAGAGTATTATTTATTTGCTTGCACTGGTGAAGTTTTCTTTACCTTTTCCTCCTCTTCTAACTCTTCATGAGTAAAATATTATTTACTGCTTTTAACTGGTGATTCATTAATTTTATCTATGCTATCCTCTTCTTTTCGGAAACTGATTGGAACTTAAAAAATTTTTTAATCTACTTTTTCTTGAACTGATTGCTCATCAGGGTTAACTATATGTGGTTTATTTAATATAAAAAAATTTATTTAATCTAATAAAAGCTTGTGATTAAAAAATTAGAAAATAATTTTAACAAATAATTCAGGTTAACAAATATTAATCAAAGCTATGAATTAAAACTAAATTATTAATAATTACATGTTAAAATAGATTTTTATGTGGAATTTTAGGGAGTTGAAGCATATTTATACATGTGCATTAGCTTTTGTTCACCGCTTGGATCTATCTTCTCTAAATATTATTCATGCTTAATGTTGTCATCCCCTGCGCATTTGATGGGAGATGATATTTCCTATCCCATTTATAAATAAAAGAAATGATATTTTTATGGATTCTACCTAATTACTAATATAATTGTTACTCAAATTATTATTTATTTTGTTATTATTTTTTATTGGTATACTGAATGAGTTATTTTGATTGCTATTCTTTAATTAGAAATTTTTGTTTGAATTATTAATTAATTAGATTTTGCACTGTATTATTCATTTAATTTATGTTAGTAATTGCGAAATGATAAATTAATTATTGATTTAATAGCTATTTTTATTCATATTTAAATCTTTTTTCTAAGGATATTTAATCTTTTAAAAATTCATTTGTATATTTTAACTGCTATATTTCTCAATTCATATTTCTTTTTTCAAACTTAGAAAAGCAAATAAAAATAATAAATATTCAATAGTTATTTCATGTTCTCAAATCATTGTTTTTTATGAAACAATTTATCTAGTTAAAAAGAAGCTGTTCATTTTCAATAAATTAAATATATTTTTATATGAAATATTTTTTAGAGTTAATAAAACAAATATGAATTTATTTTACAAAACAATTAAATTTCCTTTTTTGAAAAAATAAATAAATAATTCATTTCTCAAATAAAACCAAGAATCAACATATAAAAATTAATTTCTTTATTTGATACTTATAAACAAATCTTTATTTTTAAAATTAATTTTCAATTTTTCTAAAAGATTAAGAAAAGTCTTCTGCATATAATAGATTTGCATAGTAATTTATTTCTTAAATAAAACAATGAAGCAACATAAAAAAAATAATTTCTTTATTTGATACTGATAAAAAAATCTTTATTTTTTAAAGGAATTTTTTAACTTTCCAAAAAGATTAAGATTTGTCTTCCACATATAATAGATTTACATTTAAATAAATAAATTTATTATATATCAACAATTAAGTGTAGGTATTTTTTAAGAATAAATATAGTTGAAGTTTGTTTGTTATTTATTTATTTAGTTAATTAATTAATAAGTGTGATTGCTAGAATGGACTAATTTTATTCTTTTTAAATATTTGAAATATTTAATTTTTGTTTATTTATTAACTCAAAAATCATTATTAATATTCTATGAATGATTTAGTTCTTATATTTCTTCATTACTGTTTCCTTCTTAATTTTTTATTTTTCTGATATTTTCACTCTCATTATCATCATAATCTTCGTCGCCATATTCATTAAATCCATCTTCATCAATTTTCTAACTATTCTAATGAATTTAGCTTTCGTTTTGTTGATCATTTTTATTAAAGCTTTACTGTTCTTTGCTTTATTCAAACTAATCCCCTTCAGTAACTGATTTCTAATTTAATTTTCTATTATTATTACTATAGAGCTTTGAATTAATTAGATTGCTATTTGACATATCTACAGACTCCTAATCTGGCTATTCAATTATCTACATAGGATTAGATAATTATTTATTATATATTTTAGTATTTTCTGCATTTAAGGATTTATTAGAAGCTGACTTTTTAATAGGTGCTACCAATCTATGTTTCTCATCAGGTTAAGTTTTATTTATATATTAATTTTTATGAGGAGAAGGAGATTGAGATTTGTTATTGCTATTTTTAGACTGATAAGATTCTTCTGTTGTAAACATTTCTAACCCTCTTATGAATATTTTATCAGTTATCCAGATACTCTCAAGCATTTAATCCAGCGAATTTCCAAAATACTTCTTTAATATTTTAGTACCATCACTTTCACTCATTTCTAATACCTTTCTTGTTGGATTCTCAGCATCATCTGCAATTATTTTAAACAATCTATTTTTTATAAATTATTTTAAATATCTCTTAAATTTAAATAAATTTTTTTAATTTTCATTTTTTCAAAAGTATTTAAATTTATTAATTAGTACATTTTTTGAACATAATAATTTAAAATCTTTGATATACATAGATCTATTTTAATAAATATTGTTATGCCAATTTTATAGACTAAAAGCTATTGAAAAAGGACTCAAAAGAATGTAAAAAACAAATGTTTTAATTATTGCACATAAATCAAATCTATTTACCCATCCTCTAAAATAATTTCTATCAAGTAGTAATTAAGGCCAATCTTCTTGGATTTTCTTAAAAGAGTAACTTTCTTATTTATATTATTGCTATTAGATAGTCCACTCAAATTTCTTTGAAGCTTATTGTTATTTACTAAATATCCACTTCCAATTCTCTCTTAATATTTATTAAATAAAATTCAATAAAATATTTTTGTAATAAATAATCTTGCTTACTCTTTAAAGGCTGGTTTTCAGCTGTCTCAAAATTTTATCTTGACCTCTAAATTTTAAAAATTCAATATTTAATATAAGAAAAAAATAGTATTCAAATAGGAGATAATTTACATAGGTTAAGTTAGCAGATGCTGGAATATTTTATGAAGGAGTATTTTCATTTAAATTTTATATTCCCTTAGGTACGCTTCTTGATTACATAGATGATTTTGAATTTAATTTTCTGTTTGTAGCACCAAATTCACTGATTCTGCTACATATTTCCTATTGTTCACTCCATGATTTAATTTATTTTTTCTATTCATAAGTACTTTTCATTCCTTTCAGTCTCTTCAAAAAATTTTAATTCTCTACAGTTATTTTGACTAGTTCTCTTTTTCTCTATGCAGCATTTAAGCTCTTTTTATTTTATATCATTTAATTATGATGTATAATCTATTACTATTATTGAACTGTTTCTAGATTTAGAAAAATATTAATTAACAACTAAGGTCATACATATGTTTTGTTTGTTTATCAATTGATTAATGTTAACATTTTTGACAAAATTTTACTTTGTAACGGATCCTTGCTCATTACTTTTGTTATCTTTTCCAATAAAATCTTATTTTCCCTTTCGATCTCTATATATTAACTTTCCATTATTTAATTTTTTTTCTTATTTGCTAAATTCCCATATTCATATGTCTAAGGAGATGATGTATCAACCTATGCCTAAATATTTCTAAGACGATTTTCGAGCCTAACTTGATCCTGACCAATTATCCTCTTTTGGCATATTTTATTAACAGTTGGTATTTATCTATACATAATATTTACAAGTTAAATGCTTTTTTGTTGCTTGGATTTATTATAAAATAGAATAGAGTGCTAAAATAGTAATTCTTTCTAGCGTTTGAATTATTGATTTAAAAGTTTTTACTTGAAAGATATAGCATTATATCAAATTAGAGTAAAACTAATAATAAGTGATTTTTTTAGTTCTAATTTTACAAATAGCTTATTGAGAAATCTAATTAATTTTTACCATTCATTAATATTTTCTAGTTGAAATTTTCATTCAATCTATTTATTTATTGTTTATTATGGTTGAAACTGTAAAAAATTATAAATAAAAATAAGTATTTTGATGCCTTTTAAAAATTATAAATTTTAAGAAAACTAAATATTTATTTTTTATGTAACAACTCTTATTCATTCAATTAATATTATTTTGTTCACATTTAATTAATTTTAAAATAATTTATTCTACAAAAATTGATAGAAATTTAATTTTTAAAACTACTTTGATTTCTTATTTAAAAAAAAATTTCTACTTCTTAATTTATCTTAACAATTTTATTTGTAATTTTAAAATTACTTAAAAATAATTAATAATAATTTTAAGTAAAAAAAATACATAACAAAATTTATAAATTATTTATTTATAGCATTTTATAGAATCAATCTTTTTATTGATCTTTCTTTTTTTCTATAGCTTTAACTCCTTATATTAGAGAGCCAACCTTTTCCCATAATTTAGTATAAGAAAAGCCTCTATCCATAATAATGATACCTTTTTATTGTACTTAAATTTAATCATATTTAATTAATTCTTTTATCTCATCAATTAATAGTTCTAATGTTTCAGCAGATACATCCCCATCACCGCTTGCTGTCAGTTACTCTTCTTCAATCTTTTATTAAGTTTTTAAAAACTATATTGAAATATGAACGTTTTGAAAATATTTAATTACATTTAATACAATAAGAATAAATTTATTTGTAAAGTTTTTATGATTAGTTAAGTAAAATATTTATTGCCTTGCTTATCCTATTTCTTTTAATTTATCTTCAACAAGGCTTCCTAAATGATATTTAGGTCTAATTATATACATAATCCCCGTAAATGGAATCGTTTTCAGAAATAGATCCTGCATGTCTATAAACTAGTTTACATTAATAGAATTTTACCTTAAAATGGAATATGTTATTTTATCAAAAAATAATTACTTCAGGATGACCTGATATATCCCATACACCATAATTTTAATCTTAAAGTGTAGTTATTAATTCGAAATTATATCCTAATGACGATTCAACCTTTTTTTATTCTTCTTCCCACTCTAATAATCACAAATTTTTAATAAGTTTTGCAGATATTCAAAAATATGATTTACTTCCATTTAAAAAATTGTCATAGAGAAAATTAGTTTTTCCGTGGCCAGATTGTCCGTACAACAATATCTTTTTTCATATTTATTTTAAATGTAATTGCCTGAAATTTTAAAGTTTTTACATGATGGTGAATAGATTCTTTTTGTCCCATTTTTATTTTTCAGAAAGGATTGGTAGGTATGTAGATAGAGAGGGTACTCTTAATTTAATAAATACTTAGAATCTATCTTAAAAATTTAATAAGTAAAAAAATCCTATTCATAATTTATAAAAAACTCAATTTTGAATGATAATCTGTTTTGAACTTAATATTTAGCAAATTTATCAGTTTTTTTAGAAGAAAAGACATAATTTTATTATTGAAAAGTAGAACAAAAAATAGTAGAAACAAAACAGAGATGACTGATGCTGCGTATTTTTATTTGATTTAATTTTTCACTTATAATTTGTTTTTATTAAAGGGAAGAATAAACTAGCTTGTAAAGCATATCCAACAAGGGATTTAGAGAAAAAAATTATGCTAATACTTCTTATTCAAGTGATATGTCATAAATATAATGTAGATTCTTAATTTATTTTTATGTCCTATTCATAAATTAATTTTTATAAATTAAATAATTAGTGCCAAATATAGAGATAGATTTGCAGCCTGTAGAAGAGGAAGAGGACTAATTAACCTTAAGTGATATATAGTCAAATGAAGACGATTAAAAAAGTGAGAAAAAAATTGAAGATGATGAAAATTCAATGGTTTCTTCAATACCAAAACAAAAAACTCCTAACAATAATGCTAACTTAAATATCCCTCCAAATACTAATTAATCTCCAAAATAATCTTAAAGTGAAATTAATGGTATGAAATTTATTCATTTTTATCAAGTTAAATCTAAATAAAATAAATATTATTTAAGCATCTCCTTAATCTTAGAAGAATTTGAATTATATGCTATTCCCTAATATCTAGGCATAAATGTTAAAATAAAGTAAATATATTATCACTTTTATAATATGGGTTAATTCAAATTATTACAAATAGGACCCACACTAACTGGACAAAACTCTCCTTCTTTTAGTTAGTATATAGAATAAAAAAGCATAGATGAACTATAAAAATAATTTCAAAGTAATTCTTCTATTCAATCACTTGAGAAAAAAGATAAGACAAATTATTTCTGCAAGCGAACCAAAAAGGAAGACAAGTGTAAAATATTTTAATAAACAAATAATTAGTGATAAAAGGTTTTTTTCTTATTTAAAAGAGCAGGGAATTAATTTAAATAAAAAAAATTTCTGTTTTAAAGTTGATACTAACACAGAAAAAATATTACTTTATGTCCAAGAAGTTGGAAGATTTGAATTAGCTTTAAAATCTCCTAGAACGCAGGAATCAATATTTTAGTTAGGAATTCAAAAGGATTTTTTAGATTATAAGTAAACCTAGAATTAAAAACATATATTTAAAGTTAAATTTTGTTTAACGTTAATCAAGTAAATTAAAAGACGAAGTATTAAAAGAAGAAGTAGATGATCCTATCGAAAATCTCAAATAAAGTTGTCTTAAAAAAAAACTTGCAAGTAAATTATTTTCATTTTGAAAATATAAAAAATAAATTTCAATATAAATTAGATCTTTATTTTATTCTTGAAATAAATAAAAAAATATAATTTAATTTTTTCAAAATAAATAAATATAATTTAATTTTTTCAAAAAAAATAAATTCTTTTTAGATAAATTGTAGTTTACTTTTTATAATAATTTTATTTATTTCATTTAAAGTAAAACAAGACAGACAGAATAGAATAATTAAATTAAAATTCATTCAATTAATTTTTCATTATTTTATAAAGAACTAGTTATTAGGATTTCTAAAAAAAGAGATGAAATAATTAAAGTCTTAGATGGAAAAAAGCTTATTGATTAGTCTAAGTAATCAAGTCCTTCCTCATTTTATATAGGAAGTGCTTCTATATAATAAGGTTCTTCTAAATAGCTTTTTACTTAAGATGATTATAACTAGTTTGTTTAATCAACTAATAGAAATCTTCGTAAAATTTAAGCTACCATTTCAATTATGGGAGAAAAATCAAAATCTCTTAGTCCAAGTATGGTAAGATACTCAAATATTATTAATTCTTCGTTAATGCAAAGCTACAAAGACTTCAATATGGTTAGAATGCTCTAAACATTACCATCAGTTAATGATACTTTTTCTTCTGATTTAGAAAAAGAGCTAAAGAAATTTGATAAACAAAAGCAGCTCATTTAGGTAAGCAAACTTATAATTAAAATTATTATTACTTTTAAGAAGTTCAATTTAAATTAATATTTAAAAAATTAGTTAAATAAAATCTAAAATAGCTTTAATTAAATTTAGTAGCACTTTAATATTTAAATTAATACAATAATATGCTTTAAGTTTTTGCTTTAATTAACAATTTTAAAAGAAAAAAGCCCTAGAAATTATAAAATAGGAGTAAATGAGAGAAAATCAGGCTGAGTATATAAAAAGAAAAGACTAGCTTGCTGAACAACGAATATAATAGCTGAAAGAAGAAGCGTTTTCAAAAAGCTAAGAAATTTAAAATAAAAAATTATAAAAATAAGAGAAGTGCTTTTAAGCTGAAGTAACAAATAAATATAGTCTATACAATAAAATTTAAAAAATCACAAGGAAACATGAAGAAATGTAAAAATTATTGATGGTATATTTAAAATTTAAATAAAAAATATTCATACAAAAGTGATGAAAGAATTTAAAGGCTCAAAAATGAGAGAGAAATGCTGATAAAATAGTAATCTTAAAAATATTATGAAAAGTCTTTAGATACCTAAGAGAAATAAAGAATTAAAATGGAAGAAGATTATAATTTAAGAGTAAAAATATAAGATAATTTGATAGAAGATGAAATTTTAGCAAAGTAAAGACAAGAAGCTTTATTAAGAATGAAGCAAGATAAAATTGTTAAATTTAATATGAAAGAATAAGAAACTATGAATTATGCCTAAAGATTAAAAATTCAAGATCATTCAAATTAAATAAACAAATTACTATTTAAATTAGAAAAAGTAGAGTAATTTTAGTTAGGTAAAATAGTTTAGTTTGTTTTTCTCCTTTCAAAAATATTATTAAAATATTATAATAAAATAGAGAAAGAAAGAGAAAGAAAAGCAAAAATACTTTAAAAAAAGCTTGAGCTCTTAGAAAGAGAGAAGAGCTATAATAATAATACAAAGAAGTTGAATGAAGAAATAAAGTAAACATTTTCTATTTGTCAAAAACTCTTTATTTAAATATAAATTTAAAACTTTTCATGCAATTATATTGTTATTTATTCTATCTAGCTATTTTTAGGAATTTGGGTAAAATATGTTTATTTTAATTGAATTAAATAACCTTAAATTATCTAAATATTAATTATTTACAATTATTCTTGTATTTCTAACATTTAAGGATATTATTTTACTTTCTGATTTAAGTATAGTTTTAAAGCTTTTTTAACTGTTTGAGAATTTGAATTTATTTTAAAATTAAAAATTTTATTAAATAAAGTATAGTTAATATTTGATAAAAAATAAACATTATTTTTATACAAATATAAAGATTAAAAGAATACAACAAAATATTAAACGTAGAAAGACATAATGCCTTAATAAAACTAAAGGAGGTAATTAAATTTTGTTTTTAAATTATAAAAATATTTTATTTTTTATTTTTAGGTTGATTAAAATAATATGATAAACTATAAAAGAGCCCTTGCTCAAGCCAGGAATCAAGATATTAAAGATTCAGTAGAATCTTAAAAGAAAGTTCAAGTAAATAAATTATTAAATAATTTATATCTAATATTCTATTTATGCTAAAAAGGATATAAAAGTAATATAAATAATGCAAAAAGAAAAATAACTAAAGGAAAAGAACATGGAAGATAAAATAAAAAAATTAATAATTAAAACAGTTCAAAAGTATTTTATTTAAATTGTTTAAATATTAATTTAATTATCATTGTAATATATATACAGCGAATGCTTAAAACAAAGATAAATAGAAAGATAAAAAATATTTGATAATGTTGAAAAAACTAGTTTATACTTGTTTTAAGAGGAAATTAATAACCAAAATTTTGATTAGAACTTAGGATTTAGCAAGCAAATAAAATATAATAAAGCAATCAAAATGCTTGAAAACACTATTGAAAGAAGTATTTTAGATACTTCAATTTAATTTTAAAATTCACTACTCGATTAGTTTGCTGAAGAAGTTTAAATAAAAGATTTTTAGGATTTTTAAAATGTTGAACAAGCTAAATCAAAATATTCTTAAAAAAGTGATCTATTATTAAATTAAAGTATGTGAAAAATCACTAGATTAGCTTGCTGAAGAAGTTTAAATAAAAGATTTTTAGAATGTTGAACAAGTCAAATCTAAGTATCCTTAAAAAAATGATCTATTATTAAATTAAAGCATGTGATAAATTAACAAATTTATTATGACTTTTTTGTGATATAAATCATTTTAATAAAATTAAAAATATCTCTTAGAAATAAATTATTTTATAAATTATTTGAAATGAGTAAAAACATTAAAACTATTTAAAATAATATTATTCATTAATTCATTTAAGTACGACGTTTTAACTATTTATATATTCGTAGATTAATTTTTTTAGATATGAATTAAGTGTGCAATATTTAATATTTTTTGAGAGTTATATATTTATTTAATTAAAGCCAATAAATTTACAAAGTTTACTTATTCTTTTAAATTTTAGTAAAATGGAGAAAACATAAAGTTAAGGAGATAAGCAAAAAGAACCTTAGTCGGTCTCATTATGGTGTGAAATTTAATACATGATTAAGCAGATTTATTTGCATATAGTGAATATAAGAGGACAGTATTTTTATTCATGGATTTGTAAAAAACAGGTATGATATGGATACTGGAAAACATTATTTACTTAATAATGTTACAGGAGAGAAAAAGAGAGTTAATAAAACTGGAGAATACATAAAAAAATTTAATGTTAATTTGACTGGATAAGTTAATCATGATTAGAGAGTAGCTGCAGCAAACGGAGTATTATTTTAATTCAATTAAAATCAATTTAAATAGAATAGTTTCATAATTTATTTATTTAAAATAAATAAAAAGGATGCATAGTATATGCCTTTTAAAGTAAAGTCTAAAAATTATCAGTCTCAAAAAGCATTATATACTCCATAGAATGATAAATTTTAAGGATATACTTAATTTCCATGTCCAAGAACGCAACCATATCAGAATCAAAAATATGAATTTAAACTGAATAGAGAAAAGCGAAATTTTATTAAAAAGTGCGAAAGTTTAGTTAAATTTGATAACACTACTAATTCTAGTTTATTTAATTATGGAGGTGAAAAAGCCTAGAATTTAAAAGTATCGTTCATATCTCATTATTAGGAGAAAGATAACGACCTATTTGAAAAGTAGAAACAAAATTTACTTAAGACTTTGCAAAAACACTAGGATATAGAAAAAGAAAATTAAAGAGTAATAAAATTCTTAATTTATTTCATTTTTTTATGTGCGAATAATAAGGTTATTTCAATAAATTAATGTAATTTGATCACTAGAAAATGTATTTATTTATTTATTTATTTTAAATATTTATAAAAGAAACAAGAAGAAGAAAATGCAGAAAATAAATCAAGTAGAATTATAATTAGTTAGTAAGTTAGTTAGTTAATCAATTGTTTTAATTATTTAAATTAGAACAAAAAATGAAAGTAGATGATGTTATTAGCTAATAAAGATATACTTCAAAAGTCAAAAGTTTTAGTTAAAAGTCATTTGGATTCAACTCTATTACTCCTGATCTTTAAAGTTAATTCAACAACCACTCTACTTTAGAAAGCAAAAAGCTTCATAGTATAGATACTATGTTCTCTAAACTTGAAGGACTTTAAACAAAAACTTTCTAAAAAGAAATCAAGCTAAATTTCAATGAGCATTAGCAATCTGACCCAAACATAAAGACAATTAAAGAATTTAACTAAGACTTAGAAATTAATAGATTACTAAAGGATTAATAAGTAATTTTAAATTAATATTTATGAATTAAAAAAATGAATATAAAAATAGCTACCTGAAATAAAAGAAAAATCAACAGTTATTACAAAAGGAAGATTTGGTTTTAATTTAACTGGAGATAAAGTATTATACGATGCCGATAGAAAAATAGTTTTAAAGAGTAATCAATTATTTATAATTTAAAGTTTATTAATTAAATATTTAATATAATTTAGATTTCCCTGAATATTTCAATGAGAAAGTAGACACTAAAAAGCAAAGACTAAAAGAATAAAGAAGAGAATTACTCAAAAAAGTTATTGAAGAAATGCTAATTTATAATGAAAAAAATAAAATATGAAAAAATTTAAATTATCATAAAAATTTATAACAATTTAAACTAATTTTTAGTAATTTTAACAATAATTATCAATATGAATTTTGTTTATAATACTAAAAACATAAAATGTTAATTTTGAGTAAACATAATTTAATATAAAATATTTTTTTTTATTTTTATCAATAATTAAATCTTGACTTTGAGCTGCACCAGTTTAAAAAATATGAAAATAAATCTGATTACAAAAATACATTTAAATATATATGTATAAAATTTATTTTATTTTAGTCATTATCCTTTATATCCAATCTCTAATTCCTACTATATTTACAAGTATACATTTTAAATAGAAATAATGAATGTTACACTAACCTTTTTGTGATTTCTATTACTAAAAATAAATTTATAAATTCATATAATTTATTTTTTCTTTTTATCCACTTATAATGAATTAAATTTCCATAAATTGCTTCTCAATGTTTTTTTAAAAAAAGTAAATGATATAATAGATTGAATATTACAACAAATTGGAAGTAGTAATTATTGATTTTTTAATAAATATAATTTAAAATTTATTTTTACTAATATAAAAAGTTTATAAATTCTTCACTTTAATCTCATTAGGCTCTCTATATTGATCTGATGTATATTTAACTTATAAATATTATTATTATTAATATTTTCTATACATTTAACTTTTACTTTATTAAAAAAATTATTTTTCTAATAAAATTATCACCTACATTCATTCATTCATTTTATTTATAAACATTTTTTTTAGTTATTTTAACGTAATTTTAAACTAATATTTATTGAATGAATTATCCATTTTTTATAATTTAATATTTATTGAATGAATTATCAATTTTTTATAATTTAATATTTATTCTCATTTTTTCCTTATAAAACTTTTACTTGATAAAAACAGCTTATTTGTTTTGGTTTGTGATATTTTTAGCTATAAAAATCAATTTAAAACATTATAAATCTTTTTATTTATTTATTAGTATTTTATTTGATTTACTATTCTTTTTCTTTTTTATTGTACTTGTTTTTTTCCTCTAATATCTTTCTTAATTTAACTCATTGCTTTATTTTTCTATATTATTTTTATTATTTGTTAATTCATTTGTTATTATTTTAATTTTTTTTCTTCTATATTTAAAAAGTAGGAATTAAATTGCTGATTAAGGTACATCAGACTTATGCTCTGCTTTAGCAAATTGCACTAATCTCTCAAATTTGACACTTAATCTTAGGTTAAAATAGTTTATTTGTTAGGATTGTGATATTTTTCGTTATAAAAATTAATTTAATAAAATATAACTCTTTAATAAGTTTTTTAGTTTTTTATTTGATTTACAATTTCATTTTCTTTTTTATTGTACTTGCGTTTTATTTTTTTCCTTAACTAATTAATTATATTTTTCTTCAATATTTAAAAAGTGAAAATTAAATTGATGATCAAATTGCACCATGCTTAGGTTCTACTTTAGCAAAATTCACTAATCTCTCAAATTTGACACTTTATCTTCTGTAAAAATATATTATTTGTTTTGGATTGTGATACTTTATTTATAAAAATGAATTTAAAGCAATATAATTCTTTTAATTTGTTTATTAGAATTTTATTTGATTTACCTTTCTTTTTCTTTTTTATTGTATTTTTGTTTTTTTTCTTCTTCTATCTTTCTTAATTTAAGAAATTATTTTATTAAATTCATTTTTTATTATTTCATATTATTTCTTCATTTTTTAATTCTAATTAATTAATTCAATATGTTTTCTTCAATATTTAAAAAGTAAGAATTTAATTGGTGACTAAGGTGCATCAGATTTAGGTTCTGCTTTGGCCAATTGCATTAATCTCTCCTATTTGACTCTTAATCTTGCGTAAAAACAATTTATTTGTTTTGGATTGTGATATTTTTATTTATAAAAATGAATTTAAAACAACATAACTCTTTTAATTTGTTATTAAATATTTTATTTTATTTTTATTGTACATATGTTTTATTTTTTTTCTATCTTTCTTTTTTTAACTCATTTTTTATTTTTGACATTTGCTTTTATTATTTATTAATTTATTACTTATAATTTCATATTTTTTCTTCATTTTTTCCTACTAAATAATTAATTGATTATATATTTTCTTAAAATATTTAAAAAGTAGGAATTAAATTGGTGACTAAGGTGCCTCAGGTTTAGGCTCAGCTTTAGCAAATTGCATTAATCTCTCAAATTTGACACTTTATCTTAAGTAAAAACAGTTAATTTGTTTAGGATTGTTATATTTTTTCTTTTTCGTTTTTACTGTACTTGTATTTTTTTTATCCTTCTTAATTTAACTCATTTTTTTTATTTCTAAATTTGCTTTTATAATTTATTAATTCATATCTTATTTTTTCTTCATTTTTTCCTTCTAAATAACTAATTAATTATTTGTTTTTTCATCAATATTTAAAAAGTTGGAATTAAATTGGTGACTAAGGTGTATCATGCTTAGTTTCTGCTTTAGCAAATTGCCATAATCTCTCAAATATGAGACTTTATTTTGGGTAAAAATATTTTATTAGTTTTGGATTGTGATATTTTTAGTTATAAAAATGAATTTAAAACAAAAAATATAACTCTTTTAATTTGTTTATTTGCTTTTTATTTTATTTATTTATTTTTTTATTATTCTGCGAAAATTTTTTTTATAAATTAATTTTTAATTAAAAGATTTATTCTATTTTATTTTTTTTAGTAATTTGAACTAATTTATTTAATAGTGGAAACAAAATCAATAAACCATTATATTTGAAAGTAAAAAGCAAGTGTCTTAAATCAAAAAGATTAGTAGTCTTTAAAATAAATTTATTTGTTTGATAGACAAATGGTGAGAAAGGATGAATATATATTAAAATTTTGAATAAAAGAAAATAATATGTTTTATTATATAATTAGATAATTTAACTTAGAATATAAATAGATAGATAGATAGATAGATAGATAGATAGATAGATAGATAGATAGATAGAGAGATAGATAGATAGATAGATAGATAGATAGATAGATAGATAGATAGATAGATAGATAGATAGATAGATAGATAGATAGATAGATATATTTATTATTATTTTTATATTTATGAATATCATAGTGTTAAAAAATTTCTATTTATGTTAAGTAAAAATATTGAAAATATTTATAAAATGAAAATCAATATCAAATAATTAAATCAATTATAAAAATATCTTATAGATTTATTTATAATTTTAAAAAGTAAAATAAAGACGCTAACAGAAATTTTGTAATTAAATAAAATCATAAGTTATTTAATGAGCTAACATTTTATTCCCATTTAAATTCGAATTTATACTCATCCATCTCTTACTTTTCGAAGAAAGTTTTTATTTGTTAAACTCTACCCTCGAAAGATTTTTTGAAATCTTCTAAAATTTATTTTTTCCAAGAATTAGCACTCTTTTATCTATAGGTTTTAAAAGATTTTATTGCTTTTGTTAAATTAGGATTCTCCTCTAATACTTCTTGTTATTTATCGTTAGGTTTACCTCCTTTAGCTGGAGCAGGAGGAGCTTTTGCAGGAGGTGCCTTTTTAGCATCTTTTTTGGCTCCTCCTTTAGCCTTATCATCTTCTTAAATAGTAGTAAGTTTATACTCTATTTTTTTATCATCAAAACAGAAAGTTGTTAAGAGTATACCATCCCATACTTTTGATAATGATCTTTCACTGCTTGTATCAATTACTGTACCTTTTTGTTTCATTCTTAAAAGCACTTTAATATTTTCATGTTTCTTTTGGATATCATCATCTATTAAATTAATATAATTTAGTTATTTAAAAATATTTGTTTAAAAGTTATTTTTAAAAAATTTAATTTCTTTTTTTTTGAAATATCATTTTTATTTATTAAAATAACTAATTAATTACCTCCTGGCAGTTTCTTGAAATCTTCAAAAAGAACTTCAGAATCATAGTAAGTGAGCAAAAATTCAAAGTGGTTTAGAAGACTCTTAAAGAATTCATTTGATTCTACAAATCTTAAATCAAGTAAACTCTCTTTAAATTGTTTGCATGATTAAAAGTAGTTAGTGATTCTTTCTTTTTCTCTTTTAACCAAATCTATTAATTCTGGTTTGCATTATGGATTTGAAAGATTAGGGCGAAGCTGTTAGAGATGCTATTATTTTTTTTCTTAGTGCATATTTTACAGCTATGCAAACTCCTTCATTTAAATATCATCTATAAATATTTTGAAGAAAAAAGTAATTAATATTTTATTTTGCAAAAAAAAATTTTTTTTTTTAACAATATCTTACCTTTCAAATTTAAGTTAAAACTGTATCTAGCATTCATAGATTGAATTATCATTTCAGAAATATTTGTTGATAGTTAGGATAATTCTTCGCATGAATTTCTTAGATTTCTGCAAGATGAAATTCTAAATTCTTCTGCATTCTTACGATTGTTTTAGATATAATTCCTTAGGTAGTCTGGGCATTTATCTGCTCCAGTTAGGAACTTACTTTTGTCTCCTACATATATCTTCTGAGCTTCCAAAATGGTATTCTTTTCTATTTCTGTAACCCAATCCATAAATTTGTGAGGCTCTTTTTAAAAGAAAAGAGGTCCTATGAATTCAAGTTCAGCTTCTTTCCATATTAAATCTTATTCTTACTCAGTAGGATCCAAAACACAATCAAATTTTTTTTCAATATAAGTTACTCTTGGCATTTCTTGTACTTAAGAATCTGGCTTAAGTGCATCTAAATGAGTAGCGTACCTTCCTATGCATGTTCTCAGAGTCATTAAGGTTTATCTTACCCTCATTGCAAATAAGTCTTTAGAATTTTACTTTTTAGCTTCATCTAAGTGATATTATACATTTTTAATATTATCTTTGTACTCTGTATACATATTTCTTAATTAAGCTAGCAATCTAATAAATATTTGATATAAATATAGTTATAAATTTAATAATAGAATGCTTACTCATTAACTGCATCCTAAGCCTTTTCACATTTAGTCATTTCTGTCCTCATTCTTTCTTATACATATCTACGAGGTCTGCCATACTTTTTGCCAGTACCATCCTATAATTAAATTTAAAAGTTAGCTAAAAAGAATAAATAAATCTTAAAAATTACTTTAGCTGCCAATTCTTCAATTGCTATTACATATTATTTTTCAAAGGCTTCTAGTAACTCTGTTTTCTTTTAGTTAAGGTGTTTGAGTATTTCTGCAATGCTAATATTTCTTTTTTGTTTTTAACTGTTAAGCTAGTCATCTATTTCTTTCATCATTCCTTCATACCATTAAACCTCGTCCTTAGAATATTCTCCACCATCTTCAAATAGTTTACTTTCTTTTATAAAAGCCCTATTCTTCTATAGCAAGAATTCAACTTCTGCGTTTCCTAAAACAGTTAACTTTTCTTCAAGATCTCTAATTTCTTTAAATATTTAATTTATTAAATTTAATTTGATTATTAAATAAAAATCTCATAAAATTCTTATTTTTACTTTCTCCAAACTTAAAAGCGTTTTCCTTCACATGATTTTATATTCCTTACAGCTTTGCCAATGTAGTAGCTGAAGAAAGAGATTCTTTATAATTCTTTTACTCAACTTCGTGTTCTTAAAGATCCTCAAATGCTTATTCCATCAGGAAATTAAAATGTTCTGTCTGCAAATCGACTTTCTCTATAGTTGTCCTAGCATGCCTTTCGTATCGTTTTTTGTGTACTGTTATTTATGCAGATCTAATCTAATATATTTCAACTTCCATCTTTCCTTTCAATGGGTAGTGGGCTTTAAGTCTTTCATCCAAGATTAAAATTGAATTTTCGATCTAAAATTAAAATCAGTTTTTAAAATTATTTAGTTTTTATAATAAATTTTATTACAAAGTCCTTATCATTGCTTTTAGCCGAATCAATAACATCATTTTATAATTTAGAGATGTAGTCAAATAATTTTCTCTTACAATTTTCGATCAAATTTACCATGAAGTTTAACTCTACAACAACATTTTTCTTTTTTTAAAAATATTAAACTTTTATAAGTCATAGTTTTTTATTTATATATTGTGCTTACTTCCAAAATTATTCTTCCTTCAGGATCTACAGGAGGATCTGCTTTAAAATCAACAGGAATAATAGGTTTTTCTTCTTCTAAAACAGGTATTTCAAATGTACTAACTTATTCTGGTACCTTAGCGTTTTTAGCAGCAGGAGCAGGTTGCTATGCTTTTTTATCGTCTTTTTTATTTCCTGTAGCTGCAGCAGGTACAGGCTCAGGTGGTTTTAATTCTTATTACTAAGGAGCTTCAGCTACTTCTTCTTTTTTCTCCTCTTCTTAAATCTCATAAAATCCTTAATTTTAAATAAATTAAAATCAATTTAAATAAATTTGAATTATCTTTCATTAAAATATTTGTTTTAATTATTAATTATATAAAGTAATAAAAATTTCAATTATTATATTAAACTTTTAAAATTTAATTTTTAAATAATTAAAAAAATAAAAACTTACTTTTAGCTATTTCTTCGACTGAGTAAGCAACTACATACTAGTTTTAGGTAACAGAAGATGTAAATTATTCAACTTGCTCTATACCTATTTATTCTATTGCAGTCTTTAGTCTTTGCTCAGCTTCTGCAGCTGCCTTTTTAGGGTCTCCTGCTTTTTTAGGAGGAGGCTTTTTAGGAGGAGCACCTCCTTTTTTGGCAGCAGCAGCTTCTTAGGCAGCTTTATATTCCTCTATTTCTTTCATCTTATCTTCTCTTTCAATTAGTTTTTAAGCCTTTTCTGTAGCTCTTTTTAAGTTTCTTTGTTCTAATTCTTACTTTTTGGAAACATCGTGTAGCTCAAAGAATTGAGCAACAGCTTTTTCAAAGCCAGCATAAAGGTTTAAAATAAATGTTGGATGCTCTTTTGCTAGAGATTAGTTTTTATCATGGAAATCTCTGTATTCATTTTCTATTTCATCAATTTTCTTGAAACAAGTATCTAATACTTCATTTAATTTTGGATGGTGTAGAGCCATCTTCATTTCTACTTTAATTTTTTCAAATTCATCATTTAGCTGAATGAGTTTTTCATCATTTTCATCAGCAATATTTGCCTTTTTTAATTCATATTCAAAATTCATTTTAGTGTAATTTTTTTTATTTTCATCATTTTTTTCTCCTATATTCTTAAAGAACTTGCCTATATTATTGACTAACTCATTCTATTTAAAATCACTTTCTTCAACAAATTTTATGGCCTTAGTAAGAAGATCTCTGCTATCTTCGTAAAGTTTATTAGATATTGAAATACACTCAAGTTCAATTAAGCTACTTAGATCTTATGTATTTAAATGCCCTACATACCTAAATTTTACAATATTAAATTTCAACATAAAACAAAATAAAATCGCTTTAAATTACTCTAGTCGATCATGTAATTAATTTATTCTATCAATAGAGTGTTATTTTGCTTCTTCACTTTCTTTTATTAAAGCTTCAAATCTTGCATCTAATATTTCCTAAGCTTGCTCGTGGAAATTCTTAGTATCTTCTATCCATTTTTCTACATAAGCCTTGCTAATATTTAAGATATCAAGTTTATCCAACTTTTAAATAAAGCTGTTTCTTTTGTTATAAATAGTAACATGCTGTCTCTTGAGTTCTTCGTATAATTGAATTCTTTTATCAGGATTTACATATTCCATCTTTTTAATATCCACCATAAATTCTTCAAAAGCAGCATCATGTTTAAGTTTTCTCCATCTTTTATCGACTTAATTTTATCTTTAAACAAAAGCCTTTTCAAATAAAATTTGATTGAAATATTTTTAAAAACATTTAAATATTACTTCAAAGGATTCCTTTTATTGTTATTTTATTTTAGCAATATAATCATCATTTTCTATTCTTTTTTATGCAACAATTTATTCAAACTCTTTCCTTTTAATCTTCAAAAAAAAAAAAACGATCAGATATTTATAAAAATATTAAATTGAATCAAAGCTTTACATCCACTAAAACTTTAACCTGAGGTTCTAACTCAAAAGCAATATCGATAAGTGTAAATTCTAATTTATCACAAAAGAATTTTAAATTCTTTTCCCTTTCTTTTTCTAAATCTTCAAGACGGTTATCGAGATTATCTACTTTGTTTTCCTTTTTAATTCCACATTCCTTTTGAATTTAAAATAATATCAATATTCTATCTGTAAAGTAACTATAGTCAATTAATTTTAAAATTTTTGCAGCAATTTGCAATTTATTTGCTTATTAAATTCTATTATTTATCCATGTAAAATATTTTAATGCTTTAATTTATATGCTTTGAATTGATATGTTTTTTTTTTATGGTTTGGTGACATTTAATAATTTTTTTTTTCTAAATAATATGAGAATTAGTTAGTTACCACAACTATTTGGTTAATTTCATCTAACAAATCTTTTTCCCTTTTAAGCAGTTCTTGATCTGAAAATTTATCGAAATATGCGTTCAATTCCTTATCATGCTAGATAAAATAATCTTCAATATCATGCTTGATTTCAGTGTAACTGTCAACAACATCGTTTGAAAGAGATTCTGTCCACTTTTCAAAATCATTTAAAGTTTTTATATGTCTATCACGCCTAGATTCACGCTATTTTTAAATCATTTCCTAAGTTCTAGGATGTGTAAATGGTTTAGAGAAATTAGAGAGAGCAATAACTTCGCTTTCAATTGTCATATCTTTAATTGGGTTGAGTTTTTCATTCATCTTTTCAATTCGTGCTTACTTTAACAATTCTTTACCAGTATTCACAAAAACACGAGTTGAATCTATTTTTTTTCGCTCTTTGACTAGTTAACTATGTAAATCTGTTGTGGCCTTGAATTGCATCATGGTTAATTTATCTAAATTTTGAGACTAGCGCTAAGTCCCTGTAAAAGTTTTCATGCTAATATAATTTTTAATCTTATAATGATTTGACGAATTCTATCTATTGAATTTATGCAATTGAAATGATCTATTTAATTTAAGTGACTTATTAATTATTATAAAAAAAAGAAGATAACTTTTTTATGTCTGTCAAATTTTTTAATTTCATAAATTTTAAATTATTTTACAAAACAAATAAAATAATATGAATTTATTATAATTAATTAGTTTTAATAAAACATTTATCATTTTTGAAATTAGTTTTTTTTAAAATAGATATATTCAATTTTATTTAATTCAAGCTTAAATTATTATATAATTACAAAAAAATATTCTAAGAACATTCATATTATATATTTAATTTAAACTTCAAAAAAATAAAAAGTATTAATCACAAAAATAATAACTAAAGAAATGTTAGCATAAGCAAAAATATTTTTTTAATTTGTTTAAAATAAATTTAAATTAAAACATCATTATTAATATGTTAAGATAGATGAAATAAAATAAAAAGCAAAATAGTTACTTCCTGAATAATATAGTTAAATGAAAAAAATTCACATATGGAAATGCGAAAATACAAAAACATCGTTGGAATAAAAAATAGAGGAATGCTTAAATATGTGTATTTATTCGTTTGTAAGGTTATTTGCTTTAAATAAAAGTAGATATGAAATATTAGTTAAAGCATTGAACTCATAAAAATAAGATAACAATTACAAAAAATACTAAGACATTGTTAATTTTTGCGCTGGTACTATTGAACAAGTTTATAATGATCCTTTACTAGATGCAGTATACGATTCAACATAAGAGAAGTATTCTGAAATTTTATTTGATTTATTAAAAAATTATATATCAACAAATCATAAACTTGATAATTTTAACGAAATAATAAATGCTATGGAATAATATTTCTAAATAAACTTGCTTATATAAGATCATAATTATGACTTAAAAATAGATAAATAAATTGATTTATTATTTTTTGAATACAATGAGTATTATTATATAGCTGTACAAACAGAAAAAATGCACCCTGAAATGAAAAATTTAATATAAGTTAAATAAGAAGATAAAATTTAAGTAGTGTATACACCAGACAAGATAAGTGCTAAATGTACTTTTGTTTTATTTTAGCTTTCTGACTGTTTTTCTGAAGCAAAAATATCAGAAAATAATGATGAATGTGAAGTAATTGAAAAAAAATATGTTAAAATTACTTTCGAAATCGAATAGTTGATTTAAAGCTTTTTATATGATATTATCAAAAAAATAATATAAAAAAATGAAGAATTAATACAAATACAAGAAGGAATTAACTAAAATTTGAGTAAACAAGAATTGAAGAATATTATATCTTAAATATAGGAAAGTAAAGAATACAAAAATTACTACGAATAATATTTAAATTTAGATGAAATTAGATAAGATATTTCAAAAAATTGCAAAATTACTTTCCTTGAGGACAAAAAGTGTAAGCTAATATATAATCAATATCATATAATAGAAAAAATTAAATAATTTTAAAATAATAAATAATTTCTCTGTAAATGTTAAACTCAATTAGTAGAAGTTTTCTATAAAAATTTATAATTATGCAACCATTGCTTCAAAAAAAAATTCCTATCTTATATTTGAATAAAAAATATATCAAAGAGGGAGCATAATTTTAATTAAAGATAAATAAATAAAAATATACTTTTGGAAATATATTTCATAAACAAAAATTTGCTTGTGCCGTCTTTATAGCTGATTGTAATGATATTTAATTCAATAAAAATATTATTTTTTCATTAAATCTATCAAAAGATGAGAAAATAAATTTTATAAAAATTTACTAATTTATTCATAAATATAAAATATAAAATTTAATTTTTCTCATTTTTTTTGTCTTATTTTAGAAGCAATAAAAGCCTAAGAATTTTCTGTCTGTTTTTATAAAATTGAATTTTAAATTATCCCATTTTTTTACAAGTTTTTAATCTTAGACATTTAACTATCTAACAGATTTATATTACCTAATATATCATATTTTTCATATCTCCATTTTGGTTTTCTCAGTTAATCTTATAAATTATAATGCAAAGTATTGCTGTTTTAGTCTTCTTTTATTTCTCTTTCACTTTAGTTTGTATTATTAGCTAATTTGAATAGAGCTTGAGTTGGCTATTTTTATTGATACTATTAAGATATTTAATTTGTAAAATGATGGACGTTTTAGCTTATATGATCTTAATTTAAATTATTTATCTAATATTATACAAATGCATTTTCTTTTAATTGATCTATTTAATTCAGAGCATTAATATCTTCACTTATCTCGTCATGAATTTATTTTTCATTTTAAATTTTTGATTAAAGATGACATTTATTTATAATTATTGTATCTTTGAATGGAGTTTAAACTGATGAGGATCTCGTCTTTTAATTTAAAACTTTAGTTTGTTATTAATTTTTGATTCCTTTTTATTCTTAAATATTCTAATTAATATTTATCTAATTTTAAGATTATGACCTTGTTAGTATTTTTTAATTTCGCTCACCAATAAAATAATTTGTGATATATTATTATTATTTCACCAAATTTTATTTTTGTTTGTTTTGAGATTAATAAACTTTTATTAATTAATATTTATTTTTATCAAGAACACTATTTTAAACTTGAATTTATTTATCTAATTAATTTTTGATTTTATCTTATTATTACTTATCTTAATCATAAATATCTTCTTATTACTAATCAAAGCACATTTCTTATGGCTGTTAAATTTCTAAATTATTACTTTAGCTTTACTTCTTTTCTTGTTAGAAGGAATCACTAATAGATTTTCTTGAAGTTGGAGGATTATAAGAATAATACCTATATAAACCCTTTTCAGGAGAGGCTTCTGTTTTAACAGTTGGAATCATAGAAAAGTAGTTTATTCCCTTTTTTTAGCTTTGGATGCTTTTATTAAGAGATAAGTTATGCTATAATTCTTTAATAGAATTAGCGCTAACTGCTCTTCTTCTTTTTTATATTACTTTATCAGGACTCTATATAACTTGTTCTTTTTCTCTCATAATCTACAAATAATCAATTTTAGATCTGTCTGATTTTGGCTTTTAAGCTTAGTGACATTTAATTTTAAAGTGTATAGATGACTATTCATAAATTATTTATCTATATTAATTCAAAAGCTAATCTCTTGTTTCATTTTTTAATGTAGAGACAGACTTGGATCTTTGCTCTTTGCTATACTATTAATCATTAACATGATTTTGTTCATTAGCTAATTTGCTGGATAGTTCCTGATTATTTATCTCCTCTTAAGCATTCATGTTGATAAATTTATCTGTTTCGTACTAATTGAATTATTTTGCATAATGTTACATTTCAATATTAACTTCTTTTTGGTTTTTTCTTATACTTGTATCTTTGAACTCTTTATTGAACATCCCAGATAATCCTTTTTACAGGCTTTGTCTATGATATTTTAAGTCATAATTTAGAACTTTTTAAAGCATATGAATACTATCTTATTGCTATTCTTACTGCTCAAATTTCTATTAAACTAATTTAAAATTATTTTGCTTTTGCTTTAAATCTACTTGCTAATTATTTGACTTAGCTGGAGAAATACTCTTTGAACCAAAATTAATTTAGTGATAATCAGTTTCTTCATTACTTTATTTCTTAATAGCTTCAATACAGAAATCAAATAAATTGTCAGTAGATGCCAACAAATATTATTTATATTATCTGTATTGTTGGACAATCGTCTGTGATCGTTGATCAAATGTTTTTTTTTTCTTTTCTAGTCTTTCATATAAATACTGTCTAGTGTAATCGTCTTACATAATTCTAATGTTAAAATTCTTATTTTTAATTACTATCAGCTAACCTTAAAAAGATGTGCATTTAACTGAAAATGTTCTATCTTATTTCATTAGAAAATCTTCTTCCCCGAACATTTCGAAAGGAGTTAAAATAGACATCTAATTATAAATATGATATTTATTTAATTTTTAAAAAATTATACTTTAAAATAGCTTTCGTTAATTCTTTTAAATCATCAAAAAATAAAATAAAATAAAGTAGAAAGAAAAAGAATTTGAAAAAGTAAATATACCTTTATAGGTAATGCTTCTATTGACTTTTAACTGCCATGAACTTAATTTAACTAATCAACGATATTTTGTTCTTTAAATTCATCTAAATTTAAATCTTTTGATTCCTAGTCGCGATTGAACTCAAATATTTTATATGTCTTAAAAATAAAATAAGAAAAATAACATATAAAAGAGAATTAAATTTACTGTAAACTCCCCTTGATTTACAATATAAACATTATCACAAGCATCTCCTTCTTTGAATATGACCTATCCTCTGTTAAATTTAACTTTCTAACTATTTAAATAAAGCTATTTAAGTAAGTTTTTGTTCCATCCTTAAAAAATGTGGAGATTAGCTAATAATGATATCTCTTAATCAAGTAGCTTTTCTTCAATATCTTTTAGAATTTTAGTAAAGTCTTCTTTCTCTAAAATGGCAAACTAACAATTTTCATGGCAAACAATAGTAGCTAATCTAGGTTTATTATTAAGTAAAGCTAACTCTCCAAATGCATTGCCTGCTTCTATTTCTTTCACACAAATCATTAAATGAGTATTTTTAGGAGTATATAATTCAATGTTTTCGTTCCCGTTATTACTGAGAAAAGCATTATTTATTTTCTTTGGCCTAGAAAATTTTTATCTTAGCTAAATAAAATAATCATCTGGGTCAAATTTTTTCTCGTTTGGAGTATTTTGCCCATTATGATTTTGGGCATTTTCATCCTTTGCAAATTTACTTTATTTTCTTGACATAACAATACTGTATTTTATAAATTAATATAATTAATTCCTATTGTAATATATTTAGTTTATTGAAATTACTCTTCATTATGTTAATCTCTTTAATTAGCTGCTTGATGAGAGTGGTTTCCAAAAATCTTAGGTGAATCATTAATATTTGTTTATTAGTTAGGATCTTTTATATATACACCTACTTTTCCTGAAAGAATTAAGTAGAATTTTGTTCCTCTTTCATCTATTTTATGTTAATTGTTATTATTAATTGTATCTTGAGCATTTAACTTAGATACCTATTTCAAATACTTTCTAGCCTTTTTCCATAGCTTCGTACTTCATGTGTTTGCAACATTTCTGTAATACTTTTTTAAAATGTAAGTTATCTCTATACACTTAGTTTATTTTTAAATTTACCCTTTTCTCTTCCTTATTCTACATATCTATCAAAAAATTAAATTTGCTGAGTTGCATAGATTAAGCGTTTTAAATCTTATATTGTCCTTTAATCAGGTTTTTTTTGCAAGACTTCAACGATATCCTTTAAACCATAAAATTATAAAAAATGAAATCTAAGCAATCTTATTGTAAAATACCTAAATAGAGTTTACATTATTGTTTTCTTTCATGTTTATGATAATCTGTATTAATAATTAAAAATAAAAAAAAATTTATTGAATATTTTAATTAATCAA
This sequence comes from Tetrahymena thermophila SB210, assembly GCF_000189635.1. Lineage (NCBI taxonomy): Eukaryota > Ciliophora > Oligohymenophorea > Hymenostomatida > Tetrahymenidae > Tetrahymena > Tetrahymena thermophila. The sequence continues at coordinate 159,666 of NW_002476321.1, read as the reverse complement.
TAATATTTATTGGTATTTTTTAATTAAAAATTAACCATACATATTAATTCAAACATAAAAAATATATTTTTTATACAAATATTCCATTTTCAAATTATTGATTTAAAAGGATAAAAATTATTACTTATAAGTTTAGAATACTTAATAATTAATTTAGATATATTATAGATCTCTTTAATAAGGAAGACAATAGTATAATAATTATTTTTTGATTAGGAGGAGAGCACTTGAAATCAACTTTATTTTTTCTTATCAAAAAGTTCTTAATGATTTTTGAATAAGGAGATAAAAAAATAAAAAATAATTTTTTTTACACCTGCCTTATTTAATATATTGCATAATAACTTTGTATATATTTAAAATTATGCATTAAATATAATTTTTAATCTTAAATATTTACTTACTAAACTTTTAAATAATACAAAATTTATTTATTTATTTATCAATCTAACCAGCCATCAATATTTAAAAGAAGGACTAAGAAAATTTAATATTATTAATTAAATATTACATTTTTATAGTGATAATAAATATTATTAATTTGAGATAATATAGTTATAAATTTATTTGGATCACTTTATTTATTGAATGTATTGAATTTATTTATTCATGATATCATTTTATGTTTGGATTGTTCAGTTTCTATTTTAAAAGATAAATAATTTTGTAATATCGTAATTAGTTTTGATAAATCACTGAATCTTAAAACAAAATAATAAGAAATAACTAATACTATATTGCTTTAATTTCTGATTTTACTCTTTAAAAATATTCTGAAATTAGCAACAACAAAATTATATAGCTCATATAAAAACAAACAATTCAACAAGTTTACTTTAGAAAAAACACATCATTCTTGTATGAAATAAGCAATAAAATCCTAATCAAATAGTAAAATTATACTATATTATTGTTTTTATGATAACAATTGTTCAACTAAGAAAATAGTATTAATAGCTATTTTGATCTGAATATAAATGATCCAGATTTAGACTATTTAGATGAAGACTTTTTTAAATTCCTTGAGAAAAATAGAGGCCTGATAAATAAATTTAATCAGAATTACCCTTCTTGGAGAAATTAAAGCCATAAACGTTCTGATTCTTAAAAAAGATTTGCATAAATACCCTCTAAACTTTCTAAGCTCTAAAATAGTAATAATATAAACTTACCTCCTAAACTAACAACACCAAGTAGCTCAACAAATACTTCAAGCTAAAATTCTTCCGTGAGCTCTGCTTACAAAAGAATACCATCTTGTGGAAATATTTCACGTAATTTTAAAATAAAAATAAAAAAGTTTTAGTTAAATAAAATATTTCAAACAAAAATAAAAAAACTACTTAATCTCTACTAAATTTTAATTTTTTTTAAATAGTTAACGAATCGAAATCAACAACTTTCTTTCGTAAACCTACAAAAACTAATTTACCTGCAATATAGTTACAACAATAAAATAAAATAAATGATGAAAATTATTAAGAAAAATCAGAATAACAAGAAGGTATTTCTAAGTTAAAAAGTAAATAAATAAAAATACTTTCTATTTAAAATTTTACTAAATATCAAATTATAAAAAAAAGCAAAAAGGGAAGAAGTGAGGCCTTAAGTTTAATGTAAAGCTTGGGGCATATATAAAGATGAAGATGCTTCTTTTATCTAAGGAGAAAACACATATGAAATAAGGGAAATGGCTTCAATAACAAAAATAATGACTTGCTTAGTCTCTTTAAAGTTAGCTAAAAAGTTTGACATAAATGTTTCAGAAATTTATTTTAGTGTCTCTAAAACAGCAGTAATGAATTAATTAATATTTAATTCTACTATTATATATGGTAAAATA